>NC_058131.1:393289231-393539229 GCF_016433145.1 Gracilinanus agilis | reverse complement strand
GAGAGAGAGAAAGAGAGAGAGAGAGAGAAAGAGAGAGAGAGAGAGAGAGAAAGAGAGTGAGAGAGAGAGAGAGAAGAAAAATAAAAAGAATGATGAGAGTGATGTGAACTTCATCCTGTTTCCACATGATTTTGATCTCCTCACCTTGGTCTCTATATCTTAAAAGTCTTTTGCTCCAGTGAGTATTTGGTTGACATTAATTTAAAATATTGTTTTTAAGAAACAATGTGATGTCTGAGCAATTACGGGCCATAGTTTGAGCTGTGATAACAGTATAATTCTGGGACAGTTTATTAGTTGAAGTTCTCCAGGATATTTTGAGGTCTCTGTTTATCATATGGAGATCTGTGGTCTGTCCATTCATAAGGATGGGGAGATCCTGATGTAGATATAATTCAAGCCACAAGGTCTTGTCTTGTTGGAGATGTAGTAAGAACTACTTTTCTACAGCCTGCTTTGATGTGTGTTATCCAGTTCTTACCATTTCCTTGTATAGTCTACAATTGATCAAAAAGTCTGGCTCCTCGATGACTCTGGTATTCCCCAATGCCAATGACTGGTCCTGAATTGCCCTCATAAACCCCTGTACTCACAGACAAATCCTCATGACTCAGCCATTTGTTTCTTTATTGACATTTTGTTCCCTAGTTTGATGGCTGCTGTTCATGGACAGACTTTTGATTACATTCTTAGATCTTAGCCATGGTGGGAGTAAAACACTTTCAGCCACATTTAACATATCCAGAAGTATTAAACTTTACATTGCTCACTGACGTGATATCTCGTTTAAAAAATATTTCTCTTTGGTTTTTTTATCTATTTAGCTTGTGATCTACAAATGGCTATCAAACCTCTCCCCTTTTTTTGTTTGTGGAGAAGTATCACCTTTTTGTACTGCCTTAGTCCTGAAAGAACTTCCATTTCACTAATATTGAACAGGTTTTTGTTAGGATAATATTCCAGATCTGTTAAGGCCTATTTACATTTCTTGAATCGTGCTTTAAGACTGGTGTTAATTGCTCTAAAATATATTCTTCTCTCTTAGGACCATCTTTAGGATGCCAGAAAGCCTCTTGATATATTCAGCCAGAGATTTGCATAATAGTTTTTCTATTCAATGTGTCTTGCTTTAGGGACAACAAGTTATTTGTACAAATTGCCTTTATTCATTGGTTCAATGTGACCAGTGGAGTCAAGCTCAAAGACTTATATTTGTCTTTTTGAGGGAAAGATAAGAATTTTACAGAGTCCAAATGACATTTTTATATCATTGGAGCAATAACCCATAAAATAAAGAGGATGTTTAATGAGTTGCTCAGTGGAGATTTCTAATTTGACATCATCCAAATACATCAAATAATTAATAAGGTGTTTTGGGTCAACTTTCTCTTTAATTGGAAAGTCCTATTTATTTCTATTTAGAAGAGATGCCAATAGATTTAAAGCCAAATGAAACTCTAATGGTCTTAAATTTTACCTCTGAAAAATACCACATTTTGGAAGGGAAGGTAAGGGAGGGAGGGAGGGAGAGAGTTAGGGTCAATCATATAACTTAGGAAAACTTGCATGGAAAATCAATATTACATGTAATTGGTAAAAAAAAATAAAAATACATTTTATCAATTGTTCTTAGTATTCTTATGAAGGTGGTGTGTTTGGGGGTCTTTTTATTTTTTGACATTAAAAAAATGTTATTAAACCCTTACTTTCTGTCTTAGAATTGGAATTTAGTATCAATTCCAAGACAGAAGAATAGTCTGAGCTTGGCAATTGGGGTTAAGTGACTTGCTCCGGGTCACACAGATAAGACATATCCCAGATCAAATTTGAACCCAGGACTTCCCAACTCCAAGCCTGGCTCTGGATCTGCTGATCACCTAGCTGCCTCTTCAGTATGTATTTTTTAAGTTTTCAGTTTTCAGTTCTTTTCCTCTCTCCACACCCTCCCCAACTCATGGAGAGGGCAACAAATGCAATACTCAATATTCATACAAAATCACACAAAATATACTCCCCCATTTGCCAAGATGTTAAAAATAAAGAAGCAAGAAAAATAAAGGAAGTGAAAAAGAATGCCTTGGTCTTCACTCAGGATTCATCAGTTCTCTGTCTGGAGATGGAGAGCATTTTTTATTAACGGTCCTTTGGAAGCACTGAGAATCATTGTATTGACTAAAGTAGCTCAGTCGATCACAGTTGATCATTGTACAATATTGCTGTTACTGTGTACAAGGTTTTCCTTGTTCTGCTCACTTCACCTGCATAAGTTCATCTGGGTTTTCCCATGATTTTCTGCAGTCGTCCTCTTTGATCATTTCTTCCAGAACAATAGCATTCTATTTATACTCATATACTATAACTTGTTCAACCATTTCCCAACTGATGGGCATCCTCTCAGTTTCCCTTTCTTTATGGTGGCATGTTTTAAATAAAGAAGAGTTTTCCATGTAAACATCAAATACTCCTGTATTCTCACCCTACTTGACATTCCATATATTTGACATACATGAAGAAACTTTCCTGTGGAGCTAAGCCAATGCTTTGCAATATTCAGCATAGGTTATATAAATGTTATGGAGTTGGGGTAGCTTCATTATCAAATCAATAATGGGTTGTTCCTTTTATCTCAGTAACCTTTTGAACCATCCTTTTTTTTACCCTTACTTCCTATCTGAACAACTTTAAGACAGAAGGACAAGGACTAGGAAATGGAGTTAAATGAATTGTCCAGAGTCACAAAGCTAGGAAATATCTGAGGTCCAATTTGAACCTAAGTCCTCTCAACTTCTCAACTCCAGGCCTAATGCTCTATCCACTGAGCTGTCACTGAACCAAACTTTTTGCTACAATCAGTTGTTTTTATTTTCTGTCTATAGATTTTTTTAGTGAAACAAATTATGAATGTTTTTATAAAATATGAAAACATAATTGGTAGTTAGAAGAGGTAATTGGCATTCTCATATTTTGGTAATAGATATGTAATGCCTTCTGTCAAGAAAGGAGGGATCGGACTTTTGTCTAAGAGAAAAGTGGCAAAGTGTGTCATTAATTCTTATACTGTTGAAAAACATATAAGCCCATAATTACATGTCTTATTTGGCCTTCCAACTTTCCAGTTTGACAGAGAAGCAGGAGCCTCATTCACCTCCCTTGATGTAATTGTTTTGTCATTCATTATATTAATGGTGCACAAATTTTGCTCACCTTCTCCAGCTCTTTCAAGGAGACACCATTAACCAGATCTCATTTTCATTTCTAATCATTCAAGGCTCTCCTGTGTGTGTGGTGCACTGGATTGTTCAGAGCCTGAGGATTCAAACAAGTAGACTTTTACTGAAGATATATTCTAATATTCTCAGATAAAAGAAGTTTCCAAGGTGGTTAAAATCATCTCAGGAATCCAGCCATACCACTGCTGGATTTATACCCCAAAGAGATATTAAGGAAAAAGACTTGTTCAAAAATATTTATAGCCACACTCTTTGTGGTGGCAAAAAAATTGGAAAATGAGGGGATGGCCTTCGATTGGGGAATGGATGAACAAATTGTGGTATCTGTTGGTGATGGAATACTATTGTGCTCAAAGGAATAATGAACTGGAGGAATTCCATGTGAACTAGAAAGACCTCCAAGAATTGATGCAGAGTGAAAGGAGCAGAGCCAGAAGAACATTGTACACAGAGACCAATACACTGTGGTAAATTGAATGTAATGGACTTCTGTACTAGCAGCAATGCAATGACCCAGGACAATTCTGAGGGATTTATGGAAAAGAACACTACCCACATTCAGAGGAAGAACTACAGGAGTGGAAACACAGAAGAAAAACAATTGCTTGAACACATGGGTTGATGCAGATATGATTGGGGATGTGGACTCTAAAACGATCACCCTAGTGCAATTATCAATAATACGTAAATAGGTCTTGATCGATGACACATGAAGAAACCAGTGGAAATGCGTGTCAGCTATGGGGAGTGGGTGTTGGGGGGGTGGAGGGAAGAGTAAGAACATGAATCATGTAACAATGGAAAAAAATTTTCTAAAAAATAAAATTAAAAACACACACACACAAGCAAGAATTCAATTCAATCAACATTTATTAAGCATCTACTAGCTGCTAGATACTATTATGCAGAGCTCTGGGGATACAAAAAAGAGGCAAGAGACAGCCCTAGGCTTCAAGGAGCTCCCAGACTAATAGGGGAGACAGCATGTAAAGAAATATATGCAAAGCAAGCTATATATAGGATAAATAGAAAATAATTAGAGGGAAGGTAATGGGGTTGAGAGACTGGGAAGGTTTCCTGAAGAAGATCAGCTTTTATTTAGGACTTAAAGGAATCTAGGAATATCAGTGGGCAGAGATGAGGAGGGAGAGCATTCCAAGCATGGGGGACAGCCAGAGAAATGCTGAGTGCAGAGATAGAGGGTTTTATTCATGGAACAGCCAGGAGGCCAGTGTCACTGGACTAAAGATTACATCAGGGGTCGGCAACATATGGCTCTTTCTGCAGGAGCCATAAAGTCCATTTTTTTTTCAGGTGCTGTTACAGGAGCGCGCACTGCGCACTGTGAGCACTGTATGGCTCTCACGAAATTACATTTTAAAAAATGTGGCGTTTATGGTTCCCATGACCAAAAAGGTTGCCGACCCCTGGATTACATGGAAGGGAGTAAGACAGTAAGAAGAATGGAAAGATAGGAGGCATCTAGGTTATGAAGGGCTTTGAATGTCAAACAGAGCATTTTGCATTTGCTCTTGGAGACAATAAGAAACCACTAGAATTTACTGAATAATCATATGCATTTTAGTCAAATTACTTTAGTGGTTCATGGATTATGGAAATGGATTAAAGTGGGGAGAGACTTGAGACAGACAACTGATAAAGAAGTTCTCTGAGGTTTCTGGATTCCCCCCACCAAAATCCTAAAAATTCTCTTTGCCCAAAGGTTCTACAACTGGGTCCCAAATTATTGTCTACATTATAACTTTCTTGCTTGAATAGTCCTGTCAGGTGTCATGGAAATGATGCCAGGGTAACTTATGCTCCCTGCCCTCGGTTTTACCAGTAATCTGCCCACAATAGCATTCAAGTTTTCTGCTGTATATACTAACTAGATATTGATGTAATGTTCCCAATGACTTCCCACATATCTTCAACAACTTCTCTAGTGGCCTCTGCCAGAGTAATATTTGACAGTTCTCTTTGGGCTTTTTCTTCATGACTCCATCATTCTGCTTATAGGCTTTTTGTATATACTGCTGAGTGCAGGATCTGAAATACTCTTATTTCTTCTGTCAAATACTTTGGGAAAATCCAGTCATTCAAAATGATTATAGAAGATACCATCATTAAAAAAAATTTTTTTTTTACCTTCCATCTTAGAATCAATACTGTGTATTGGTTTCAAGGCGGAAGAGAAGTAAGAGCTAGGCTATGGGGGTTAAGTGACTTTTCCAGGGTCACACAGATAGGAAGTGTCTGAGGCCAGATTTGAATCTAGGATCTCCCATCTCCAAGTCTGGCTCTCTATACCCTGTGCCACCTAGCTGCCTCAGTACCATAATTTTTAAACTACCTTGTTTTGATATGTAGCACTGGTTGTTAATTGGTTTCATGCCATGGAACTCAAAAAAGTTTTTGTCCAGAATCCTAGTCTAAGTATACCCATTTCCTTTTCAGCATTTGAGATATTGGTGCTATTTTGTTATTAGATATAATTCTGAAGATTACATTATGTCAAGATTTTTAAGGTACTCAAGTTCTTTGACTTTTCCTTTATCAGATTTTAGTAGTTCCTTAATTTCATCTCTTATTTCATCTAATTTAACTTAGAGATAAAATTGCTTTGCACTGATTGTTAGTATACTGTTTCTGACTTGGAGTTGAGGGTAGCTTTGCCAAAAATTAATATGAAACCTTTGTCTATAATGTTGAATTCTGTTTCCAACTTTATTATGTTATAGAAAGGGAAGAATGGAGGGACGAAAGAAGGAAAGAAGGAAGGAAGGAAGGAAGGAAGGAAGGAAGGAGGGAGGAGGGGAGGAAGCCTCTTAAGATAACCTTATCAGAAACTACTGCCAGAAATACTATTTGGTAGGAATTATCTTCAACAAATACCAAATGCTAACAATGAGAAGCCAAGAAAAGAGTGAGTAGAGCATGGTGGTGAAAGTACTGGATTTATTCCACCTGTGTGGTCTTGGGCATTTCACTTTTTGTCTCTGCCTCAGTTTCCTTTTTTGTAAAACAAGGAAGCAATATTAGACCTCCTGTAAGGACCCTTTCCACCTTAAATCTATTAACTTTTGTGTCAATGGGCATACTCCTGTCTTGTAAAGCCATTGGGAACACCATTTCTGGATCTTCACTGACCCCATTTCCAGTAATAATAGCTCACGTGTACATTGTATTTAATGGTTTACAAAGCATCTTCCTCCCAAACAGCTATGAGAACGTATTTTTATCCCCGTTTTAGAGATGAGGACACTGACGCTCACAGAGCTTAAGTAACTCTAACATCCCAAAGCCTGTAAGCGACAGAGCTTCGACTCACACCCACAGTCTCTTAAAACCCCTTTAGGGTTTTTACCTTCTCTCTCCATGTTCCTCCGCCAACCTTCCTAGGGCCGACCTCTCTATAAATGGGTCCCCAAAGAAAAACAAAGAAATGCAAGGCTATAAGGACTGCTGTTCACTTATGGCACTTGAAGCTTTATGGAGGAAAACATCAGAGTAATTGCCAGGTTATTAGCACTGACTTTGAACTTAAGCTATTTCCGCACTCAGCAGATTTTGAAGTTCAATTCCACTCAGTCCCAGGCTGGGCAGGAGTTGGGTGACAGAGCTCACTCCCACCCGCACCGCGCCCCCCCCCCCCCGCCCCCCATAGCCACACAGTCCCCACACCTTCTCCGGACCGCTCTATCCCCCTCTATCCTCTCGCAGCTGGCACTCACACCTTGTCTATCTTCCCACACACTCCCCAAACCTCTATTGCCCAACACACGCCCCTCCACCACACCTCCATATTACATATAGACTCATTCCCATACCTGTCCATTCACTACACCTATATTGACTACGGATGCTCTTATACCCAGTACCTTCCACACACCGATACCTATTCCTACATTTCTACTCCCCACCCCTAAAACGCACCCACATTCACACCCACAACTGGGGCTTCTTTGCTCAAGAAGAGGGGACAGGTTTAGACAGGGGACAGAAGAACATGGGGCTCCCCTCTAAGCAAAGTCAGGGCTCACATCCCATTTTAGGCCCAAAAAAAAAAAAAAAAAAAAAAAAAAAAAAAAAAGGAAGAATGCAGGAAAAGCGTCATGAAAGAAAGAGGTGACCTCTGAACTAGGACTTGGAACTGAGCTGGGTCTTATCAAGCAAATATGGCAGGGAAAGTCCTTCCCCAGCAAAGAGAGCAAACAGCCCAGCCCAGTTTTGCTTGATTGTGTGGTACATGAAGGCCATCATTTCTTGGGCTGGGCCAGAACAGAAGCCCCTGAAGACTTGGGTAATGCTGCCTTACACAACAGAGCATTTGCTAGAAACCTAAAACTGGGAAGAATTCATAATAAAAAGAAAAAAGGATTTATTTTTTTTTTAAAGGAAGAAAAGACTAAGAAGAATGCTGACTCTGTGAGAGAGGGTTCTCTAGCTTCTCAGCTAGAAAGCCTTCATGACCCAGACCCACCTCAGTGACTCAGACCCACCCCAGTGCCTAGAGCAACCTGGCTCTTGTCAAACCTGAAACTCTGGGCTAGATGCTCAGGCCCTGGGGCCCTGCAAGAAGAAGGTTTCATTTTTGAAAGGGCTGTGCCAAGGATAAGGGATTAGAAAAAATAAGTATCTTATCCATCCCTTAGGATCCTATACATAGAACTAGATGAGTCCTCCAAGCTCACCTAGGCTAACAACCCCATTATTTTATAACCAAGGAAACAGAGGTTTAAAAATGGGAAGTGGTTTAACCAAGGCTACACACAGATGTAGCAAGTGTCAAATGGCAGGATTTGATCCCAAGTCCTCTGACTCCCAAACTAGTGTTCTTTATTCTGTACTACTCTATCACTATCTCTGACTCTTGACTACTTTCTTTTTTAATATTTTTAAATTTGAAAATCTTTATTTAATTAATTTAGAATATTTTTCCATGGTTACATGATTCATGTTCTTTCTCTCTCCTCTTCCCACCCCCTCCAGTAGCCAACAAGCAATTCCACTGGGTGTATCTTGACTTTTCAAGGTGGTAGCAGAAATGTCAGAATAGCAGTCCTGCTGGTTCCTTGGCCTTTTTCTTTACTCTTCCCCTCCTCAGTCCCTGAAATTCTACCATGGACCAGGTCAGTAATTTGGAAAATGGATATGAAATAAAGATAAAATAGGGAAAAGAGGGTTCTGGTCAGCAGGTGACTTTCCTGATTGCTGAGGGTGAATCCCAGCAGGACTGCCACGGAAGGCAGCTGGGGGATGATAGTGACCAGAAAGAAGGTCCTGGGATTCTCATAACATCACCACAGGCTTGTACCAGTTTCTCCCCTTCAGAATGTCAGATTTGCTTAGGGCTGAGAGCTATTTGGGGGGGGGGCCTTCTTTCATGGGTTGCCTTGACTGAAAAATACCACTTAGTGGCTGGTCAGGTGATGAGCTTTTTTTGGACTTAGCTAGGCTGGTCCAAGAATAGCGATAGACACAATCCTGTAAGATAGGACTTAAGATGGAACTTCATGGGCACAGCCTTCAAAAACCTGGGCCACGTCCATATCATGATGAGGACTGGTGGAGGTCCTGGTGGAGATCCAAGCTCTGCCCCAACTCCTTGTGTTAAATCCCCTCACCTTTGTAGGTCTCATCTACCTCCTCTGTAAAGTGATGGGTTTGAAACATCCTTTTCAACTCCAGTTCAATGATCCCATGAGCTCACCTTTATTGCACTTCCTAGGGAAAAAGTGTATACACAAATACACACACAAACTCTACATGGAGAAGTGACTTTTCCTAATGAGGTTATTTCCTTCCAGAGGCTATTAAAATTTACAACTCCCAGAAGTGCAACAAATCAGGCAGTCATAGAAAATCGGAATCACATAATGTCAGAAACTAGAGCACATCCAGTTACAACTAGATGTCGATACTAAAATCCATACAAGGGCTCATTATCTATTTTCTGCCCTCCATATTTGGATATAACCCCATGGCTCTGTGATGAGCCCTTTTTTCTCCCTAAAACTCTCTTAATAATTTCAAGTCTCCCAAGTCTAATAATCATCTCTATGGGATGTCTCTCAAATCTACAAATACAGTTCTTACCTCTCTCCTGAGTGTCAGTCCCACAATATTGCAATTGTCTCAGAATACCTTGCATTTATTTTGTGCATATTCTCTATGTACTTGCAGACATGCATAATGTCTCCCCATTGTGGGGTGCATGGAGTATGCAGGGAGGGCTAGCCCCTCTGCCTGAGCGCTTGTGAGCCCTTTTCAGGGACTCGTCTACCTTTGGTGTCTGCTTCTCACCCAACTCTCACTTGGGTCTCCAAGAAGCTGTAGCCCATGTATTGGCCACATGTTGGTAAAACTGTCTCAGCAGACGGGTTAAATCGTGTTGGGGGTAAGGGACAAGCCTCAAACCTGTCAGTGAGTTAGGGGGGTGTCTACCCCAAGCACGGGAAGGATTTCCCCAACAGTGGACAGATAAGAACAATCTGTTCTAACAGCCATGAAGGTGGCTGAAGCAGGAACTTGGTCAGACATCAAAGACTCCCGGCCATTGCCAAATGTCCTGATCTTTGTCCTGTCGATGGATTTGGATAACCCTGAAAAAGAGAGTGATGCTGATGGCTTTGTGCAACTTAGCCTGAATTAAATCCAATTTATGCACAAGTCAAGACATCACCCATGATATCATTGATTCTCTTCAAAAACACAGGATAAACAACAACGTCTCCACAATAAAATATAAGCTCCCTAAGAGCAGAGACTATTTCCTTTTATCTTTGTTTTGACATTGACTATCAAGGTATTTGGTACACAGTGGGTGCTCAATAAATGCTGATTGATTGACATCTCCATCAGGATGTTCCTATAGGCTTCTCACACTCAACATATCCAAAATAGAGCTCATAATATTTTCCCTAGACCAATCCTTCTATTTCACTTTCCTCATTTGTCAAGGGCACCCCATTCCTTCCAGACACCCATATTTACAACCTAAACATCCATTCCCTGAATCATTCCAAAAGATTTTTGAAAGATCTGTTTTCTGGAAACTTCAAGGCCAGATTCTAAGTTCCTGATTGGTCTCCTTCCATCAGACCTTTTTCTCTCTGGCATATCCTCCACATAGCTACCAAATGAATCTGAAGCACCAATCTGACTATGACTTTCATTTGTTTAAGAAGTTTCTGTGGTGGCTCCCTACTACTCATGATTAAAATATAAACCCTCCCTGGGATTTAATACCTTTTGCATTCTGACTCCATCCTTTTTCTTTAAAGTATTTCTTCTTTCATCCCCTGCTTTAAAGCCTTCACTCAGATTGTCCCCAATGCCCAGAATGCCCTCCTTCCTAACCTCCAACTATGGAATTCCTAGCTCCCTTCAAAGTTCCAGGAAAGCTACACCCAACTTTTCCCTATTTTCACTGTTAGTAATGTTTTCCCTACTTTACTCCCTAAAGTTATTTTGTATATTTTCATCTCTGTTCATGTTTTCTTTTAGCAAAATACCATCTACTTGAGGGCATAGGATAGTTTTGCTTTTGTCTTTCTGTCTCTAGTACAATGTAGAGAGCCTTAAACATAGGAGGTGTTTCATAAAACTTCCTGAACTGCATTGCTCAACGTCACACATGAAAGACTGCACCAGGATTCAAAGTTCCTGCATCCCAGGCAAGGGTTCATTGTGCCATATCCTAGTGCCCCAGGAGTCCCTCCATCCCCTCACACCCCATTCCTTTCCCTCTGTCTGACCTTAGTTTTCCCATACATAAAGTGAGGCTGCTGAACTAAAGTCCCTTTTAGCTCTGGCATTCTACAAATCTGTTTTGGGTCCCTTGCAAGGATGGAGAAGAGCTGAGGCAGGGGGTCAAAGCTATTGTCCCGTAGCCTACATCCAAGATTTTAGAACCACTTCAGGCCCTGCAAGGGAGGCCCAAATGTAATTCCATTCACCCACAAGTCTCAATCTTATGGACATGTCAAGATTTTCTCTTAGGAAAAAGAGCCTAAGGCTGTGTTTCATTTTATCTGCCCTTTTCCTAATCTAAAGCACTCTTCTGTTCCTTCCTTACTCCGGAGGTAGTTGGCTGTGCAGTGGCTAGAGCACTGAGTCAGGAAGACCTGAGTTCAAATCTGACCTCAGACACTTATTAGTTGTTTGATCCTGGGCAAGCTGATTAACCTTGGTTTGCTTCAGTTTCTTCAACTAGCAAAATGAGATAATTGCACCAACCTCACGGGGTTATTGCTGTAAGGGTCAAATAGGAAGATATTTGTAAACAAAAACAACAACAAAATAAAATGGGAGGGAAATGCTTGGCATAGTGCCTTGGCACATGGTAGGTGCTTTACAAATGCTTTTCCCCCTCTCCCTCTGCCTATTGAACCCATTCACCACTTCCCATTTCCTACCAAATAAAGTTCAAAATCCTTAATTCTTCATTTAAGATCCTCCATAATTTGGCAGTAACATCTTTCTCTAGTCTTGCCTCCTTCCACGACAACTCTCTGTGGCCTCTAATCCTAGAATCCTCCCCATTCCCTAACCACACAACATTTTCCCACACTCATTAAGTTGTTTCCACTCTTACCACCCCCATAAATGCTTTTGAAAGCCTATCCTATCTTTATTTCCCATCTCTTCCAAGGAGCCTTCCTGGATACCCCCAATCATAAATGAGTCCTTCGGAGCTCCTTGGGACCGTGCCCTGCCCCCCAAAAAATGCTTTGTTGTTCATTTTCTTAGGATCCTGATCATATTATCTTATATCCTCATAATTTGTGACACCAGGATCCAGGCTTTGCTCATGCTTCCTCCTTCTTTGGGCCCAGCACAGCCCAGAGTCTTAGGGAAATCACTAGACCTCCCCAGAGCCTCAGTGTCCTCATCTGTAAAATAAGAGGGAGTTGACTAGAAGGTCTCCGGAGTCAGAGGATCCAATCTAGTAGTCTTTTAATTAAATAAGCATGTGTGTGGGAAACCACAAGAGACCTAGAAGCAGGGGAGGTGGGGCAGGACTTGGAATTGTGTTTTCCTGAGGTGCCTGGCTTTCCCCATCACCCTGGCCCGCACTCTTATCCCACACCCCTTTGCCCCACCTCCTAATCCCACTCTGGGCTGACCTCCAGGGGAGAGAATCACTAGGCTTGTGGTTTTTTCCTTAAAAGGAAACCAGGGAGAGCAGCAGCATTTCCTGTTGGGAAAGGCAAAGAACTTCCAGGGGAACTGCCTAAACTGGTAGCTTTCTTCTATCTGGTCTATGAGTCACTGCCTGCCCTGAGAACCACCTCCCTGGCCCCTGGCCCTTCTCTAAGCTGCTCCAGACGCATCTGGCTGCCCGTGGGGAGAGGCTAGGATGGGGCCCAGCTCCAGCAGGCCAGCAAAGCTGGTTCCTCAGCCTTTCCTGACCCAGGTCTGGGGCCTAAGATCTCAGGCACTGTTTAGAGAATGAGAAAGAAATGCGAGGTTCATCTAGGCTAACCCAATAAGGAAAGGAAGGTCTAGAGGGGGAAAGTGTCTCATCTCAAGTCACACAGAGGAGGAACAGAGCTTCTCCCCTCTGGAGAATGGGCTTAGGTCATTTTCCAATCCTATCTAACACCCTCAGTGGCCTCCCGGGCAGCAAAGAGTTCTTCCACCAGATGCCAAGCTCCAAGTCCTGCTAGTCGGACCTTGAGTACCACATACACGTCAACTGTCAGAGCTGAAGGGACCTGAGAAATTAGGCTTCCTGAACTCTAGATTTGGAGCCCAGGTAATCTTTGTTGAAAGGAAAAGTTACCGGACTTTCGCCCTGATAAGGATGCAAAACTCAGGACCCAAAAGAATAAAAGAGTTTATTAAAGTATGTGAAGGTAGCATCATGTTGATGGGCTGATCATTGGAGATGAGTAACGACTTGAAGATGGTGCCAGCTTTTACATTTTCGTAATGAGACAAAGACGATTCAGATAAGTCCAGGTCAGCTAACGAAGTCGGACCCTTGCATCTCAGTTCTTCCCCAAGGCAGAAGCACCTGACAATTTCCATGTACAAATGGGGAGGGGGCAACTTGATTATGTGACAGATATCAGGGAATGCAAAGCTGCTGACTGAGTGATGCCTCCCCCAACACTGATTGAAAAGCAGCTCTGGGAACAATGAGTCATTGAGTCAATCTTACTTTCAATAACCTAATAAATCATTTAGTTAAACTGTTACAATTGAGGAAACTGAGGTTGGGAGTGGTGGTGGAAAGGTGCTTACCCCAAAACACACAGTAACTAACAATCAGCAGAATTTGTCTTCAAACAAACCCAGGTGTTCAGATTCCAAAATATAATGTTCTTTCTGCTCATGTATTGCTTCTTGACTGCTTCCTTTGACAAATAAATACTGAGGCTTAACAAAGAAAAAGACAATTGCTTAGGGTCCCACACACAGTTGGGTTGCAACAGAACCAGGAAGGCCTAGGTCCTGATCTCCTGACTCCCATACTAAGGTTCTTTCCCTGGAAAGCATGCCACTTTTCTGCTAGGTCAAAACCAGGAGTTAATCAACAATCTCATCCGATATTTCTGTGATTACTTTACTCCTGGTTGTCAAAACAGAACTAAGGAGAAACATAGTCATGAGCCAGTCATTGTGGCCTACAAGGGCAGGAGAACTCATCAGATCCAGAACCAAGAGCAGAACAGTGACTGTCAGCTAAATTAAGAGACAATAATTTGTGGGATTTTATTTTCTCTTTCTCTCCTTTTTAAAATACTTTATTGATGTTACTTTCATCATATAAATTATTATTATAAACTATTCTCCCAGGCACCCAGTTCCCAACCTAGATGTCATCCTCTCAATTTCTCATTCTCTTTCAAATTTCCTCACCCACCATAATCAATCAATTAAAAGGTCTTATCATTTCTGCCTTTATAACATCTCTCTTTTACACCCTACCTTCTCTCCTCTGACACCACCACCAGCCTGGTGCAAGTTTTTATTACCTCATGCCTGGGCTATTGTAATAAAAGGCCTGTTTGTCAGTCTTTCTGTCTCAAGTCTCTTCTCACTTCAAACTCATGTCACTCAGCTATCAAACTGATCTTCCTAAAGCATAAATGTGATCACGATAACATTCCTTTATTCAGTAAACCCCAGTGACTGGCTCCCTATGCCTCCACGATAAAACAAAAAATGTTCTGTTTGTCTTTTTCTTTTATTTAAAATTTTTACATGTGGATACAATTTTTAATAATCACTTTCTGACATTTTACAATTCATCTTCTCTCTCTATCTCACCTCTTCCCAACACAGCAAACAATATCATATGGGTTGTACATGTGTTATCATAAAATACAGATTTCTATGTTCCTCATATTGTGGCAGAAGACACATCTTAAGCCAGAGAAAAATTCATGGAGGAAATAAAGTGAAAAATGGCATACTTTGATCTGTATTTAAACTCTGTCACTCCTTCTATAGCAGTGGAGAGCCTTTTCCATTATGAATCCATTGGAGGTGTCCTAGATCCTTGATTTGTTGATAATAATTAAGTCATTCACAGATGATCATTGTTCTTAATTGCTGTTACTATATACAACATTCTCCTGATTCTACTCTCTTCACTTTTTATCACTTCTAATAAGTCTTTCCAAGATTTTTGTGATCATCTTGTTCATCATTTCTTATGGCATCATAGTATTCCATTACAACCATATACTACAGCTTGTTTGGCCATTCACCAATTGATGGACATTCCTTCAGGTTCTAGTTCTTTGCTGTAAGAGTTAAATTTGGTTTTGGTCAAATCAAGTATTATAAAAAGTTGTGGTTGCCATTTATAATAACTTAAAAAATTAAACTATGAGTCTGTTAGTAGCTTTATTAGCTTTATTATAGCAAACTAGAGATAGTAAAGAGAGGGAATTGTAGGATGGAGGTAGAAAATAATGCCTAGATAAATACTTTAAGTCCATATCTGAGTGCCTCCAGACTGCGAGTGCGAATCTGAATGTGAATCTCACCAGCCCATGAGAGTGTCTCCAGCCAAGCATTTCACCAACCAAAAGAAAGTCTGATGCTGCAAAGACTGAGCCTCATCATCCCACCAAAGACAGAAGAGCTGAAAAGCCATTGTCTCTGGCCAGGGTCTCCTCAACCCAAGCAAGTCACTGAAGTTGAACTCCTCAAGCCACCAATGCAGAATCTCCAATGCAGAATGAAATCCAATGTAGAGACACCAACACTGCAGAATCCCTCCAATGCAGAAGAATCCCTCCAATGCAGAAGTGCCTGTTCAGTTCTCTAGTCTTGCCTTTTATAACCCTTTTCCCGTGTCACTTCTTGTCTCTCTGGTTTCTACTTCCTTTCACCGCAGACTGGTCTATCACATCTCAGGAACCAATCATAGTTTCTTAATTTGCCTGGCACTGCCCATGGTGGGCAGTACTTGTGGGATCCACTTCTGGTCTTTGAGGGTGTAAACTTCCTTTTCTAGTAAAAGGTTCTTCAAGCGTTTGACTAAGTGTGAAAGGAGGGGCATTTCAAGTTCTTGATTGATTAAGTTAAAATAAACAAAGGAGAATAATTCCATTTGCATTGCCCACCAAAAGAAGAGCTGCAATATGTTCAGCCTTTAAAGACTTTCACAGCCTGTACCCTACCTTTTCATTCTTACACTTCCTCCCCCCCATGTACTCTGTAATCTAGGGAACAATGACCTCTGTACTCTTCCTTGCATGAGATATTCCATCTCCAGGCACTGGGCATTTTCACTGGCTATTCCTCATGCCTAGAATTCTCTCTTCCTTCATCTTTATCCTCTGACATCCCTGGCTTCTTTCAAGTCTCAGTGAGAAAAATCCCATCTTCTATAAGAAACTTTCCCCAGTCTCCCTTAGTGCTAATGTCATCCCTCTGAGATTATCTCCCATTTATCCTACCTATATCATTTATAGGCAGTTGTGTGCATGCTGTCCCTCATGAGATTATAAAGTCCTTGAGAGCAAAGGCAGTTATTGGACTTTTTTTTAAATTTTGGGGTGAGGAGGAATTTGCATTTCTTTGTATCCCCAGTACTTAGTACAGTGTATGGTACATAGTAGGTGCCTACTGACTTGACTATATCTGAAACATGTTTCATTCTACCACTTCTCTGCTGAGAAAAAGGAAGTACACATTTTCCATAGTCCTCTGAAGTCGCCATACACTCACTGCAGCTATCAATAGTGAATAATGTGATTAGGGCAAATGGCCAGTTCTTATTGTTGTTTAGTCATTTCAGTTGTGTCCAACTCTTCGTGACCTCTTTTGGGGTTTTCTTGGTAAAGATACTAGAGTGGCTTGCCATTTTCTTTTCTGGCTTAATGGCCAATTCAGTGCTTTTTAATAAGAAGCCAATGCTATTAGTTAAAGAAGCTAACTGAAAATCTACAACAAATCAGGCCCTTTAAAAGGTCCTTGGTATCACCTGAGACTTTAATTAGGCAAATACTGACTATGGCAGGGAGCTGTGGCTTTCCTAGCCAAAGAATATCCTGATGCTTTCAATGTATAACTTGGTTTTCTAGTAGAGGAAGACTGTGCTCTTGTTCAGCATGAGTTTATATTATATGATAAGGATAGCAGGGAGGGTTAGAGAGGAAAAGGGAAATGTTTAATGTGACTCTACCTCTGAGAAATACCTAGATATATTTCCCTGGATTTAGACCATTTTAACATAAAGCATATGTAGAAACTTTTCATTTTTCCTTCATGTGATTCTTTGCTCCTCACTTTTGATTCCTTTTAATTTTTTCCATTACATATGAAAAACTTTTTTAGCAATTGCTTTCTGACCTTTTACAATCCAAATTCTATCCCTCCCTCCCTACCCCTTCCCCAGGTATCAAACAATCTAACTGATATAGATTATTCCAGTGTTGTTGGGCAATAAAATTTTCAAGACTCTTCATGTTGTGGGAAAAAGACATATATTGCATACAAAAGGAAAAACTTATGAAGGAAATAAGACAATAAATGGCATGATTAGATCTGCATTCATACTCTGACACTTCTTTCTATGGCTTTGAGTAGCATTTTTCATCCTGAGTTCCTTGGGGTTGAATTAGGCCCTTGTTTTGCTGAAAGTAGTTTAGTTGTTCATAGTTAATCATCATGCAATATTTGTTACTATATACACCAGTGGTTCCCAAACTTTTTTGGCCTACCACCGCCTTTCCAGAAAAAAATATTACTTAGCTCCCCCTGTCACATACTATCACCTTCCCCTTACAGTTATTAACCACCCCCAAATGCACCTGTGGCCATCACTGCCCACCCTGTATCGCTGCAGCACCCACCAGGAGGCGGTGGCACCCACTTTGGGAATCACTGATATACACTGTTCTCTTGGTTCTGCTCACTTCACTTTGCATCACTTCATACAAGTCTTTCCAAGCTTTTTTGAAATCATCCTACTCATTTCTTATGTTATAATAGTATTTCATTTCAACCCTATATCACGACTTGTTCAGCCATTCCCCAATTGGTAGATGTTCCTTAAATTTTCAATTTTGTACCATCACATAGAAAGCTGCAATAGATATTTTTGTACATGTGGGTCCTTTTCTTTTATCTATGGTCTCTTTGGGATACAGAATTAGTAGTGATATTGCTGGGCCAAAGAGTATGTACAGTTTTATGGTCCTTTGGCCATGGTTCAAAATTGCTCTGCAGAATATCAGTTCACAGTTATACCAACAATGTATTAGTGTTCCAATTTTCCTGCATGCCCTCCAGCATTTATCATTTTCCTTTTTTTTGTTATATTAACCAATCTGGTAGGCACTTTTTTATTTTACGTTTTTCTAATCAACAGTGATTTGGAGCATTTTTTCATATGACTATAAATGTTTTTGATTTCTTCACCTGAGAAATGCCTGTTCATATTCTTTAACCATTCATAAATTGGAGAATGACTTGTATTCTTATAAATTTGTTTCAGTTCACTAATTATTTGACAAATAAGACCTTTGTCAGAGATACTTGCTATAAAATTCCCCCCCCCCCAATTATTTGCTTTCTTTCTAAACTTGGTTGAATTGGTTTTGTTGGTACAAAACCCATTTAATTTAATGTAAACAAAATTATCCATTTTTATGTCTTGTAAAGCTCTCCATATTTTGCTTTATCATGTAGGATGTACAATCATAAATTCTTCCATTATCCATAGGCCTGATAAGTAAACTATTCCGTGTTCCCCTAATTTGTTTTTAGTATCACCCTTTATTTCAAGATCATGTGTCCATTTTGATTTTCTCTCAGTGTATGGTGTGGGATGTTGGTCTATTCCTAGTTTTTGCCATACCATTTTCCAGTTTTTCCAGCTATTTTTGTCAAATAATGAGTTCTTCTCCCAAAAGCTTGGATCTTTGGGTTTATCCAACACTTGATTACTGTGGTCATTTACTACAGTGTGCTATTTATCAAATCTAATCCATTGCTCCACCACTCTATTTCTTAGCCAGTACCATATTATTTTGATGATTATTGCTTTATAGTACAGTTTGAGATCTGGGAAGGCTAGGATTCCATCCTTCATTTTTCCCCTAATCAAATTCCTTGATATTTTTGAACTTTCATTCTTCAAAATGAATTTTGTTATTTTTTCCTCCTAGCTCTGTGAAATAGTTTTTGGGACGTTTGATTGGTATGCTACTGATTAAGTAAATTAATTTAGGCAGAATTACCATTTTTATTCCATTAGCTTGGACTTCCCATGAGCAATTAATGTTTTCTTATTGCTTAGGTCTGCCTTTATTTTTGTGTAAAGTGTTTCATAATTGGGTTCATATAGTTGTTGGGTTTGTTTTGGTAGAATTACCACCAGGGATTTTATATTATCTTTAGTTATTTTGAATGGAATTTCTCTTTCTATCATTAATTGTTGGACTTTGTTGGTGGCATATAGACATGCTAATGATTTATATGGGCTTATTTTATATGCTGTAACTTTGATAAAGTTGTTAGTTATTTCAGTTAGTTTTTTAGTTGATTTTCTGGTATTCTTAAAGTACAGCATTATATCATCTGCAAAGAGTGATAACTTGTTTCCTCATTGCCTTTTCTAATTCCCTCAATTTCTTTTTCTTCTCTTATTGCTATAGCTAATATTTCTAGTACAAACTGAATAGGAATGGTGAAATTGGACATCTTTGCTTCAGTCCTGATCTTTTGGGAAAGGCTTACAGCTTAACTCCATTGCAAATAATCCTTACTGATCATTTAAGGTAGATGCCAATTTTCATTTTTAAGGAAATCTCCATTTATTCCAATGTTCTCTAATTTTTTTTTTATGGAATGGGTGTTGTCCAGTGGAATTGCTTATGGGCTCTGGGAGGGGCGAGTGAAAGAAAATGAATCAAGTAAGCATAGAAAAAAATTTTTACAAATAAATAAACAAATAAATAAATAAATAAACAAACAAACAAACAAACAAACAAACAAATAAATAAATAAATAAATGAAAGGAATGGGTGTTGTATTTTGTCCAAGGCTTTTTCTGTATCTATTGAAATAATCATATGGTTTATGTTGTTTTTCTTTCTAATTTTGGTCAATTATGCTGATAGTTTTCCTAATATTGAACCATCCCTACATTCCTGGTATGAAATCCTATCTGGTCATGGTATATGATCCTTGTGATATATTGTTGTTATCTTCTTGCTGGTATGTTATTCAAGATTTTTGCATCAATATTCATTAGGGTGATTGATCTATAGTTTTCCTTCTCTGGTTTTTTTCTTTCTGGTTTAAGTATCGCTATCATATTTGTGTCATAAAAGGAATTTTGTAGAATTTCTTCACCTATTTTTTCCAAAAAATTTATATAGTATTGGGTTTAATTGTTCTTTGGATGTTTGGTGGAATTCATATGTAATTCAATCTAGCCCTGGGGATTTTTTCCTAGGAAATTAATTGATGGTTTGTTTAATTTCTTTTTCTGGAATCCTCATGTGATTTTCAGTGGCACCCATATTGTAGCACCTCATACTTGTACTAAAAGTGTATGGACACCACTCTTTCTATGCCATTACTCTTTCCAAATTGCCTCTACACTGGTAGATCTAAGTTCCAGAAAAATGACCACTTACTGTCATGTATTTATATTCAGTCAATCAATCAACAAACATTTATTAAGTATCTGCTACAGTGTTAGGCACTGTGCTAAAATGCTTGGGATAAAAGATTTTTATTTTTATTTTTTATTTTTTTTAAACCCTTAACTTATGTGTATTGGCTCCTAGGTGGAAGAGTGGTAAGGGTGGGCAATGGAGGTCAAGTGACTTGCCCAGGAGTCACACAGCTGGGAAGTGTCAGAGGCTGCATTTGAACCTAGGACCTCCCGTCTCTAGGCCTGACTCTCAATCCACTGAGCTACCCAGCTGCCCCAATAAAAGATTTTTAAAGGAAGGCCAAATACAGTCCTTGTCCTCAAGGAGCTGAAAATCCAGTGGGGAAGACAACATGCAAACACACACAAAGTAAATTATTATATACAGGATAAATAAGAAACAATTAACATCTAACTCACACCTGAGTAGAATCCTTTCAATAGCTTTCTTGGCAAGTAATCATCCAACATCTTGAAAACTTCCAGTTATGGAGAATCAGCTATCTACCATGGCAACTGGTTCTACTATGTGGAATTGTATAAGTTTCTTCCTAAAATGGAAATATAGTCTACTTCTCTGCAACTTCCATGCTTTATTGACCCAAAGGGCAAACTTGGGTGAGGGATGGCAGAGAATTCCAGAACGTAGCCTGAGCAAGAAATGAAGCCAAGGATATTCTGAATATTCTCCTTAAATTATTGATAAGTAAATAATTATGTTTAAGAACGAACCAACACAGGGGGAACCATTGCACAATTGTGAAACTGTAGTACAATTAATAGAAAGACCTCGAGAAAATCTATCAGACACCTCTTGACAACCCTGACCTGATCTTATTCACAGATGGATCATCATATATACAGAATGGAATAAGATTTATAGGTGCTGCAGTAATAGGAGAATTTGAGACCCTATGATTTGCTTCACTACCTAGGAACCTAAGTGCTCAGGGAGCAGAATTAATTGCTTTAAAACACGCATGCAAGCTTGCAAAAGGCAAGCATGCAAATATTTACACCGATTCCAAATATGCATTTGGAATTTGCCATGCTGTTGGTTCTCTGGCTTCCAGAGAGGATTTTTAACATCTAGTGGGAAAAGAATTGCTCATGCAGAAATAATTTGAGAATTACTATCATCTCTCCAACTACCAAAGGAGTTGGTAGTGTCTGAGCAAGGTCTAAGCACTCCATAACAGCTGCTTCAGTTGCCTTCATGGTCATTGAAACAAATTATTCTCATTTGCCCCTTCTGCCAGGGGAAGTTTTCCTATGCCTGTGGTAGACATTCCCCAGCTCATTAACAGGTTTGAGGTCTGAGGTCTGTCAGTACCCTCAACCTGGTTTAGCCCATCTGCTGATATGTTTTTTGGAGTATAATAGTTGCTATTCATCTAACAGCTTTTTGGAGCAATAGATGAGAGCTGGGAGTCAGATGGATATCAAAGGAGAAAAAGCCCAACAGGGCAGATGTGCTTCCCTGAACATCCCATTCAACCCTGTAGTCTACTGTGGAATATCACTGATGAAAGTCTTCCTATCATCTTACCTTCTATAAGAGGCCCTTCCAAGTCCTCCACCCCAATTTTTATTGCAGTCTCTCAAGAACTTTCCTTTTATTTACTTGTAAATATTTTGCATCCATGTAATCTCTTATGGCAAACTAAACTTCCTAAGGACTAGTACTGTTAATTTTTTTAATCTGTATTAATAGTACTATATCTCAATGTCCAACACTTATATAAGAGTTAAATTAAAATTGAATACTTTAAAGTATTATTTTTATAAACTTTATTATCTGACAAAATAGAACCATGGTGACAATTTTCTATCTGGTCAAAATGCCTAATCCACCAAAGCTGCCAACAGGAAGGAAAAGAAAAGATCTAGACACAGAAATCCACCCAATTTACATCCTGTCTGTGTCAGCAAGTACCAATAGGAAGTGAATAGGGTACTGGGAATTGTAGTTTTTAGGGTAACAGATTCTAATTACACACTTAGTAGGCAACAAATAAATGTTTGTTGATAGATAAATGGACTATTAACCCTACTGAAAGATATCCTCAATACTTATATAGATTAGTCTCATAATGATTATATGTAACATACTTTCTATAAGTAGTAAGAGCTAAAGTAATCCAAAAATATATGTAATCTTTGTGAAATTAAGCTATACATTCATTGAGGGCATTGTTGATTAGGGTTTAGTCAATTCATCTGCTTAAAAGTAGGCATGTTAATTGGTAGCTAATGTTTTCTCAGTCTTCTTTTTAAAATATGAATATACAGTCCATGATCTTTTCCGCACTTATTGTGTCTTCCCCTCCTTAATAAAAGTTGTGAACCAATTCTTCAATGGCCTAAAAATTATATTGCCTCAAACACATACTACCTCTTTTGGAACATGCTCTAATTCAACTATTTTTCCTGTCTTTATTTTTTCCTATCTTATTTCCATTTCCTCTATAGGCATTATTAAGACTATCATATCAGAGTCCAAATGTGGTAGCCCAAAATCCCTGAAGGTAAAAAAAAAAACTTGTTAAAAAAATCTTTGCAGATCTTTTTCTATCTTCCATCTGTTTGCTATCCTTTTTCTAGTTCCATCTTTAAATAACTATGGAATGACTTTGTTCACTTGGGTCTCTTGCTTAACTTTCTTTAATATGTTTTTCCTCTCCAAAACTTCTTGCTGTTTTGTAAGGCAATACTGCTCATAATCTTCCACCATTTCCCCAAGTTATCCATTATACAAACAAGTTATATCTTAAACTGGTATTGCTTTGATTCCCATATTTCTATTTTTGGTAAAAAAGTCAAGAATTGATTAAGTGAGTTTTAAGACTCTTGATTTCCTTGCTACAGCCATTAATTTACGCTAAATATCTATGAAATTGCTAAAACCAGGGTCTAATATTTTTTCTTCTAACCGTTGTCCACTTTTTTTTAGCATCAATAATTTACTTAAATAGATCAAGTCACTCTTGTTTTAATTTAATGCCATCTTTTTTCACATTTTTATTCCAGCCTTCTCTTAATTTTGATCTTCACTCTAAAAAGTCCATAGCATGCAAACAAATGATTCTTAAATGACTCTGCCATCATTGGCAAGTCATTTCCTATTTGTAAATATGCAGTTTCATTTGTTATGATGCTGTTTGGTGCTCACCATGTCCAGCTTCATCTGATGCCTTTTCCAAGGAAAATAGTCATGACATATAGGCATGAGGCTTCCATGAAGTCAATAAGCCATTGGCCTCTCTCATTTGTTAGTAATGAATTACATTTTCTAAATTATTTCTTACTGTCCTTGCCCTTCTATCCTTGTACTGAAGCCCCATGAGGCAAAGGTTTCTTTTTTTTAATTAGATCTATGATTTCATTGACATTGGGAACTCTCAGTGTAGAAACTCCCTCCAGTAATGGAGTTCAACAACTTGTTTGTATTTTGTATGTTTGCTTGATTATTTGTTCTTGTTGATATTTATTTTTAAGGGGGAAAAAAGCAGCTATGTCATCCTGTTGTTTTATACTGAAATTACGATCAACTCAAACTCCCAAAACTTTTCCTAAATACATTACAAATTAGCCACATAACCTCCCATTCTGGATATGTGCATCTGATTTCTTAAACCTAAAAACAAATTTAGCTTCAAAGTCTAGATGCTACTCAAGAGTGTTAATCAGTATTGCAGCAAAAAAGACAAAGCAGAAACTCATAAGTACAAGATCCCAAAAGGAAAAAAAAACATTAACTTTTGCATTTATCTAATTATTAGTGACATGGATTTGGCCTATGGCTCAATCAACTTCTAGAAATTGAAGGTGTGTGTACATTGAAAAACCTTTAAATACATTTTTGTTGTTATCTTTTGTTTTTAGACCATCTATATTTCCTATTTTATGGCTCTCTCAGCCTTTTCCAGAAAGCCATCCTCTATAACAAAGTCTAAGAAATGAGGGAGAAAAATAGTTCAGCAAAACTTATTAACACATCAAAAAGGCTGATATTATATGCAGTTCAACATGTACAGTCCCCTGCTTCATCAGAGAAGGTAAGGGAGGTACCTTCTCTCTTCTTAGGAGCTAATCTTGGTCATTATAATTTCAGAGCATTCAGTTCTGATTGTGTTGCTATTATCATACTTTCCATTTTCATTGTTGTATCCCTTATGCAAATAATTTTCCTGGTTCTGCTTATTTCACTTTGAATCAGTTCATCTAGGTCTTTGCTTGCTTTTCTGTATTCGCCAGGATTCGATGCTTATTGCAGCACAGAAATATTCCATTGTATTCATGTACCATGCCTTGTTTAGTCATTCCCCAGGTGATGGGACATCCTGTTCTTTTCATCCTCAGAAAAGGGTTGTTGTACCATAGGCACTTCTAAACACCCACAAGAGCCCATTCCAAGGCTTGATCTTGTTGTAGAGATTACCCGGGGTTCTAAAGCAATGCCAGCCCAGGACAAGTTCTGGCAGGTTCTCCTATGCCTGAAAGGTTTTGAGTGTAGTCCTGGCAACAGACTGGATCTGTTTTTGGAGCACAAACTGAACTAAGTCCTGAGAGGCTCATCACCAGCAGGCTGGCCACTTTGGGATAAATTCTTTGGCCATAGCAACCTATTAAACAAAGAAAAATACAAACCATCCCTCAGCTTAGTTCTGGCTCCCTTCTACTTTTGCCCTGACAGTGACAGAGTGATGGGGCAAAGGAGGGTAAGAATCCTCATTTTCAGATCATCTACAAACATTAACAGTTCAGTTATGCCACAAAATGGGAAATCTTCGTGCCAACAAGTAGATATGCTGCTTGGAGAGCTAAATTCCATCGATCTCCATATTCTTACTGTCAATGTAACCTGAAGACAGAGAGTTGTGTCTAAATAGAAGGATGAGTCAACTAGTCCTTGGAGAGACAAATAAAAGAGTTAGTAGAGTTGGTTTTATTAGGTGTCCAAAGGTAACCAAAAACATGAAGTCATGGGACATTTGGTCATCTTCTACTGCTGGGTTTATGATAAGCATATGTAGAAAGACCACTATGAAAACAATCATGGATGAAACAAGTCACTCATCTCCTGACTCAGAGTGCAGAAATATATTTTTATTTTTTGGACATAGTGAATATGGACTTTTATCTTTCTTAACTCTCTATATTTGTTGCAATAGTTTTGTTTTTCTTTTTCCCACATCAGGAGGAGGTAGAGGGGGGGAAATTTTAGATTTTGTTAATTTTTTAAAAAGAAATTTTAAAAAAGAAAAGAATTGAAGCTTATGTGTTAATATCTAATGCAGGTAATGAAAAGGTAAAGGAAATTTGTTGCAGGACTCAATAATAGGTAGTGAGATGGATAGAACACTCAGGGAGACCTAAGGTCAGAAGTCGCCTTGGACACTTCTGGTTAAATGGTCCTTTCTCTTATGAGAAGTCCTGCCCAAATACATCAAAATCACTGCCAGTAAAAATGGGCTCTTAAGTTAAAGAGTCTGACTCCCATAGAGTGAATAGAAGAATGCTTTCTTCCTCATGGCTTACCATATTTTTGTATGTTTATGATAAAAGATCTTCCCTCAATCCTATGACCAACTGGAAATTATTTCTGTCATGGCAGTGGGTACTCTTGCCACTACTGTATCCAATAACTAAAAGGCACTGGTTGTTAATCCTTATATTACCAAGAATGAGAGGAACTGAGTACATAGCCATGAACTTATTTTTCATTTTGAATACTTTTCCCAAATGACAACCAAAAAAAAAGGATTTCTATACATACAAATGAACACAGAAGGATTCTATATGACACCATGGGTCTCCGAGACATAAAAATATTAACTATAACAGTTTAGAGGAAGTGGGTAGGCAGGAACACCTTGAAACAAGGCACCAAGAAGACAAAGAGATTTGGTGCCTCAAGAAAGATCAGAGGTCATTACAGGAGACAACAGAAATCCCCTGGATTAGTTCTGAGGAAGAGATGATGTCTTCAGGAAGTTACAAAGTATAGCAAATGCCAAGAGCCAGGGTAGATGGTATCCTTTCCAGGGTTTGTGGGAGCACCAGGGAGGCAGCTTCCCTTCAGGGAGACCCAGACTCTCTGGTCCTGATACCAGAGGGTTGTAGCTGCTAAAGTACCTCTAAACCAGTCACTGCCTCCAGGTCTCCTCAGCTGCCCCCTTTCCAGGGGTAATGAGTCAGAAATTTTTCCCAGGCACCTCCTCCCTTTGACTGTGCTCCCAGAGCCTATATTTTAGGGTTTCTTAATTCAGGGATCACTGAACTTTAGCTGGCTGCATAGGGAGCTCAGTGAACAAAGTGGTCAGGAGGACATATGTTCAAATCTGACCTCAGATACTTTCTAGTTATTTTACCTTGGGCAAATCTCTTAACTCTAATTGCCTAATCCTTGCTGCTTTTCTGTCTTAGAACTGATACTGAGATAGATAGTAAGGGTTTAAAAAAAAGGAAAGGAGAGAAAGGAAAGAAAAGAGAAGCGAAGGGAAAGGAAGAGAAGAGGAGAGAAGAGGAGAGAAGAGAAGAGAAGAGAAGAGAAGAGAAGAGAAGAGAAGAGAAGAGAAGAGAAGAGAAAAAGACTTTGACTTTGCACAAGATGAATATATTTCTCTAGTCTAGTGGTGCTGCCCTCTTCCTTCTCCCTCTCAGCCTCCCACAGAGAGCAACATTCGCCTTGCAAAGGTCAAATAGTGGTTGGCTTCTCATATCAAAGTCACAATGCAAGTCCCATGGCAGATATTTCTTACTGTGTTGACTTATTTCCTAGCAACAAGGGGTTGCTTGGCTGATGTTCAACTGAACACCCTGCCTGATTCCTGGGCAGGGTGGGCAATGACAGAAGGCCTTCTGACTGGGCATGGTGCATGCCTGGGCCTCCATGGGGCAGCCCAAGGCTATAGTTCTGTTTAATCATACATTTTCTTTTCTTTTCTTTTAGCCCTTACTTTCTATCTTAGAATCAATACTGAATATTGGTTCCAAGGCAGAAAAGCAGCAAGGGCTAGGCCAGTGGTTCCCAAACTTTTTTGGCCTACCACCCCCTTTCCAAAAAAAAAATATTACTTAGCCCCCTGGAAATTAAAATTTTTAAAAATTTAATAGCAATTAATAGGAAAGATAAATGCACCTGTGGCCATCACCGCTCCTCTGGATCACTGCAACACCCACGAGGGGGCAATAGCTCCCACTTTGGGAATCACTGGGCTAGGCAATTGGGGTAAAGTGAAATGCCCAGGTTAAAATAACTAGGAAGTATCTGAGACCTGATTTGAACCCAGGCCCTCCTGTCTCCAGGCCTGGCTCTTTATCCCCTGAGACACTTAGCTACCTCTATTCAGGGGATGACTTTGCTTGCTTAGGTCTCTTGCTAAATTTTCTTTAATGTGTTTTTCCCCTCAAAAATTTCTTATTGTTTTGCAAGGTAATACTGCTTATAATCTTCCATCACTTTTTCCATATAATCAATTAGAAAAATAAGCCATATTCAAAATTGGCATTGCTTTGATTTCCATATCTCTACTCTTGGAAAAGAAGTCAATTAGGAGTTTTAAGACTTTTGACTTCCTTGTTATAGCAATTGATTTGCATTAAATATCTATGTGAAATTTCTAGAACCAGTGTCTGTTTTTTCTTCCATCTGTTTCCCCCCCTTTTTTAGCATCAATAATTTATTTAAATAGGCCAAGTTGCTATTGTTTTAATTTTGTGCTGTATCATTTTTTCCCAACTTTTGGTTAATTTTGATCTCTGCTCTAAAAAGTCCATAGTATATAGATAAATTGAATTGCAAAGACTGACCCAGAGCACACACCTACAGCAGCAGAAGCAGCTACAATAGTGGTAGCAGCAGATTTGGGAGCTCATAGCCCAGAGAAGATAAGAGGATTGGGCAACTGGTCATAACAAGATTACAGGGGACCCTTTCTTGGCAATGAGTATATGTAGCCAGAATGGCTTGGGAATTCTATTGCCCACCACACAGTTCTGAGTCACAGTTCTAGGGCAGAGAGGAACACCAGGGTCAGTACCAGGGAACAGGGAATGATTCTAGGGCCCAGAGGAGTGCTAGCACTTGTGGTTGCAAAGGAGAAGGGTTCTTCCTGAGTAAAGACCAAAGCACAGTGCCCATACTTCTTTCCAGATAACACCATCTTGGAAGCATTGAAAATTTGCAGACCCTCACATCTAGTTCTGAAGAAGTAGCACAAAAAGGCCTGAAGCTTGGGATAGTGCTTCCCCACCACCAGGTAAGCAGAGTCCAATTTTGATATATAGTTCAAAGACAAGAAATGGGCTGGAAATAGGAACAAACAAAAACAACAACAAAAAATAATGTAAAAACCCAGAAGAAAACAATGTGAAAGCTAATACAAACAAAGTCTCAAAGTAAAAAATTCTAACTGGACACAAGTCCAACAAGAATTCCTGGAAGAGTTTGGTTTTTTTTCTAAAGACATTAAAAATGCTAGAGGAAAAATTGGGAAAAGAAATGAGAGTGATGGGAGAAAACTATGAAAATAAAATTAATAACTTGATAAAAGAGGCACACACAACAAAAATCAGAATTGGCTAAATGGAAAAGGAGGTACCAAAGATCACCGAAGAAAATAACTTTAAAAACTGGAATTGGGCAAATGGAAGCTAATGACTCCTTGGGACACCAAGAAACAAAGTCAAAAGAATGAAAAAATAGAATAAAATGTGAAACAGCTCACTGGAAAAAAATAACTAACCTGGAAAATAGATGGAGGAGAGATAATTCAAGAATTATTCAGCTACCTGAAAGCAATTGTTGAAATAAGAGCCTGGGCATCATATTTCAAGAAAGAACAAGGGAAAACTATCTGATATCTTAAATCCAGAGAAATAGAAATAGAAAAAATCCACTAGCTAACATAAAAGAGATCCCAAAATGAAAATTTCCAGAAATATTATAGCCAATTTCCAGAGTTCTCAGAGCAAGGAGAAAATAATACAATCAGTCAGAAAGAAACAATTCAAATATCATGGAGCCACAAACAGGATCACACAAGATTTAGAGCTTCCACCTTAAAGGAGTACAGGGCTTAGATTATAATGGTCTGGAAGGCAAAGGAGAGCTAGGATTACAACCAAAAATAACCCACTCAGCAAAACTGAGCATAATCCTTCAGGGGAGAAATTGATATTTAATGAGATAGAAGACTTTTAAGCCTTTCTGAAAATAAAGACCAGAGTTGAATGAAAAGTCTCACTTTCAAATGCAAGACTTAAGGGAAGAAAAAAAAGGAAAATATGAAAGAGAAATCAAATGGGATTCTATAAGATTAAACTATATTCCTATAAGGGAAGATGATACACATAATCACCAAGAACTTTATTATTATTATGGCACTTAGAAGCAATCTATAAAGACAGAGGGTACAGGTATGAGTCAATTATGTTAAGATGATCTGAAGAAAGTGAAGGGATAAGAAAGAGGGATGGATGCACTGGGAGAAGGGGGAAAGGAGAAATAGAATGAGGACAAATTTTCTCAAATAAAGGAAGCAAATAAGAAAAAAGCTTTTGCAGTGGTAGGGTGATACATGGGGACGTGAACAATGCTTGAACTTTACTCTCATTGGAATTAGTTCAAAGGCTGAAGGATATATATGTATATGTACACACACACACACACACACACACACACAAACTTAGCTGGGTATAGAAATATATCTTACACAACAAGGAAATAGGAGGGAAAGAATAAAGTAGGGGGAGAGCATGACAAAATAGATAGAAGATTAAGGGAGGCAATGGTTAGAAACAAAACAGACTATTGAGGAGGGACAAGGTTAAAAAAAAGAAAGAAAAGCAGAAGAAAATAGGATGCAGGGAAATAGAGTCACTAATCATAACTAAGAATGTGAATGAGATGAGCTCAACCAAAAAATAGAAACAGATAGCAAAATGGATGAGAAACCAGAATTCAACAATATGTTGTTTACAAATAACACATTTACAACAGAAAGACACAGAGTTAAAATAAGGAGATGGCATTCCATTATAATCATATGTGATTGCAATGGAATACTATTGTGCCATAAGAAATGACAAACAAGATAATCACAAAATAGCTTGGACTCATAAAATGATGCAAAGTGAAGTGAGCAGAACAAGAACATTGTACATAGTAACAACAATAATGTATGATGATTAACTGTGAATGGTTTAACTATTATTAAGAAGGCAAGGATCCAGGGCAACTCCAAGGGACTTATGTTGAAAAAAGGATGTTCACCTCTATAGAAGGAACATTGTTCATTTTATTTCCTCCATGAAATTTTTTCTTGTGTAAGCAATATATATCTTGTTTCACAGGATGAACAGGAAAATATGTATTATTTAATAAAATGTGTACAACCTATATTGTCTGCCTTTTGAGTAGGGGAGAAAGGTAGAAAGGAGAAAGAGAACATTGGATTGCAAAGTGTCAGAAAATTAATATTAAAATTTGCATCACCATGCAACCTAGAAAAAATAAAAATAAAAAAGGAGTGTTTCAGTTGAAATAAAGACAGGCATAACAATCATAATCTCATATAAAATAAAGGAAATTAAATTAAAAGAGATGAGGGAAACTATGCTTTGAAAAAAAGATGCCACAATGAATATATTAAAATTTTTACAGCAACTTTCTCTGCCAAGGACTTCTTTTCTCAAACACAGAGGGAATTGAGATAAAATTTTAAGAATAAGAGCCATTCCCCAACTCATAAATTGTCTAAGGATTTGAACAGTTTTCAAAAGAAGAAATCATGGAAAATGCTCTATGAAAAAATGTTTTAAATCACTAATGATTGGAGAAATGCAAATTAAAATATTTCTGAGGCACCACTTCACACCTATCAGAAATGATAAATCCTGGAAAGGTTGAGGAAAAATAGACTGATGAACTGCTGTTGGAGTTGTGAACTGATTCAGCTACTCTAGAGAACAATTTGGATCTATGACTAAAGAGTTATTAAATTGTGCCTACCTTTTGATACTACTAGTGTTTAACCCAAAGAGATCAAATGAGAAGGAAAAGTACCTATGTGACTCAAAAATATTTGTAGCAAACTGGGAGAGCATTTTTATAACAAAACTCTCTGGCAAAGGTTTAATTTCCCAAATATATAAGGAACTAAGTCAAATTTACAAAAAATCAAGCCATTCCCCAATCGACAAATGGTCAAAGGACATGAATAGGCAGTTTTCATACAATTCAATCAAAACTATCAATAAGCACATGAAAAAGTGTTCTAAATCTCTCCTCATTAGAGAAATGCAAATTAAAACAACTCTGAGGTACCACCTCACACCTAGAAGACTGACTAATATGGCAGCAAAGTAAAGTGATAAATGTTGGCGGGGATGTGGCAAAATTGGGACACAAATACACTGCTGGTGGAGTTGTGAATTGGTCCAACCATTCTGGGAAGGCAATTTGGAACTATTCCTTTAAAAGACAGTCTGCCCTTTGACCCAGCCATACCACTGTTGGGTTTGTACTCCAAAGAGATGAGGAAAAAACTTGGTCAAAAATACTTATATCCATGTTCTTTGTGGTAACAAAAACATTGGAAAATAAGGGGGTGTCCATCAATTGGGGAATGGCTGAACAAATTGTGGTATCTGTTGGTGATGGAATACTATTGTGCTGAAAGGAATAATGAACTAGAGGAATTCCACGTAAACTGGAATGACCTCCAGCAATTGGTGCAGAGTGAAAGGAGCAGAACCAGGAGAACATTGTACACAGATGGATACACTGTGGTAAAATGTAATGTAATGGACTTCTGTACTAGCAGCAATACAATGATCCAGGACAATTCAGAGGAACTTGCGAGAAAGAACACTATCCATATTCAGAGAAAGAACTGTGGAACCAGAAATACAGAAGAAAAATGTGTGATTGATTACATAATGTGGTAGGGATATGATTGGGGTTTTGATGTTAAAGGATCATGCTACTGCAGATATGAATAACACGGAAATAGGTTTTGAACAATGATACATGTATAATCCAGTGGAACTGTTTGTTGGATTTGGGAGGAGAAGAAGGGGTGGAAGGAGAATCTTGAATCATGCAATCATGGAAAAATATTCTAAATTTTAAAAAATTGTAGCAATTCTTTTTGTGGTACCAAAAAAAACTAGAAAATTGAGTGGATGCTGGGGAATGGCTGAACATTGCATCATAAGATTGTGATGGGAGTACTACTGTACCATAAGAAATGATGAGATATCCAGGTAGCTCAGTGGAAAGAGAGTAAGGCCTGGAGTTCTGGGTCCAAATGTGGCCTCAAGCCACTTTCTAGCTGTGTGGCCCTGGACAAGTCACTTAACCCCAATTGCCTAGTTCTGCCTTGGAACCAATACTTAGTATCAAGAAACAGAAATTATGAGGGGAGGATAAGGGTAATGACTACAGTTAAACATGGGAAGATCTTTTGAACTGATACAGAGTAAAGTGAGCAGAATTACTGTAAACAGTACACAGTAATAGCAATATTGTAATGATAATCAACTATGAAAGAATTAGCTACTTTGGGAGTCGCCACCATGAGCCACCAGGACACAGGTGGCAGGGACTTTTCAACCCTAGGAGATGCTGAACAGAATGAAACAGAAACAGACGCCTTCTTTAAAAGCAAACCCCTAGGGGGCAGCTGGGTAGCTCAGTGGATTAAGAGCCAGGCCTAGAGACGGGAGGTCCTAGGTTCAAATCTGGCCTCCAACACTTCCCAGCTGTGTGACCCTGGGCAAGTCACTTGACCCCCATTGCCTACCCTTACCACTCTTCTGCCTTGGAGCCAATACACAGTATTGACTCCAAGATGGAAGGTAAGGGTTTAAAAAAAAAAAAAAAAAGCAAACCCCTGCACCCAGCAGATCAGTACAAAATGGACCACAAGAGGAGAGTGGTGGCTTTGATCTTCAACCACGAGTGCTTCTTCTGGCTCTTGACCTTGCCAGAGAGGCAGGGAGAGCCAATAGGAACAACCTGAGGCAGAGGCTCTCAGACCTAGGCTTTGAAGTGAGTTGCTTTGATGACCTTAAAGCCAAAGACCTGCTGATGACCATTCATATGGTGTCCACCTCTAGCCACATAGATGTTGACAGCTTCCTGTGTGTATTCTTGACTCACAGGGAAGGAAACCACATCTATGCCTATGACGCCAAAATCAATATCCAGAAGCTGATCGCTATTTTTAAAGGAAACAAATGCCAGACCCTGGCTGGGAAACCCAAGATATTTGTCATCCAGGTCTGTCGAGGAGACCAGCACGATATTCCAGTCATTCCTCTAGATGTGGTTGACCATCTAACGGACAAGGTGGATGTCAATGAAACAGAAGTGGATGCTGCCTCGGTCAATACCCTCCTGGCGGAAGCTCCTCATGTGCTCTTCTGTGGTGGTAGGTTATTACTCTCATCGGTATACTGTGCATGGTTCCACGTACATTCAGGATTTGTGTGAGATGCTGAAAAAATACGGCTCCTCTTTAGAGTTTATGGAACTCCTCACCCTGGTGAATAGGAAAGTTTCTCAGTGCAAAGTAGAATTCTGCAAGGACCCCAACACCATTGGGAAAAAGCAGGTCCCTTGTTTTGCCTCCATGCTGAACAGAAAGCTCTATCTCTTTCCAAAGCCTAAGTAACGTGAGAGTAGCCCCTTTGCCTTTGCCACACAGGCTTTGGAGGTACTGTCACATATTTGCTTTCTTTTTGGTATAATTAATCTCTTGAGACAGGGTCTCATGCCTTTTAAGTTTTTTAATCAGATGTCCAGTTTGGGACAGAATCTCAGCTCAGTAGCACAATTTTCAAGGGGGATTCTAACAGTTTCACACCCAAATAGATACTTTTGTCAATCTGCGTTTTAAGAGTGGTCTTGTCTTTGCAAATTAGTATGTTGACAGCATTCTCAGGGAATTGACTTCCCCCAAATCCTACCCTAACAAGCATTTATCAGTAATTGATGCTTGTGAATCAAGGGCCTATCCAGATTACCAGATGTTTCAAGTTTGTACGTGTAGTACAAGTACTTTGCTTCTTCACCAAAACCCATTTTCTAATATTTATGTAAAGTTTATTTAGATTCTTGAGTGAAAAATAAAAACCAGCAGTTCATTTTCTATTAAAAAAATTAGCTACTTTAATCAATATAATGATCGAAAGACATTTCAACAGACTCATGATGAAAAATGCTATTCACCTCCAGGAAAAGAACTGATTAACTCAATGCAAATTGAGTTATGGTTTCATTACTTCTTTAATTTTGTTTTGTCTAGGTTTTGTTTTCTGGGTGATTTGTCTAATATGGAAATGTTTCTACATGATTTCATATGTATAACTGATACATTGATAGCCTTCTCAATAGACAAGGGGCAAGAGGAAGAGAATTTGGAACTTAAATTTTTTCATGTTAAAAAGTTTTAAAATAAAATATAACATTAAAAAAATCATGTCCATCCCCTCCTATAGATGGGAATTTAAACTTCAGAGAAGAAACTTGCCTAAAGACTCATAGCAAGTGTATGGCAGAGCCAGGACTAGGATTAAAGTTTTCTACTTCTCTTTGGGTTCTTTCCACTACCTTAAAGGAGGTGACACTTATCTTCCACCTCATGCTACTAGGTAAGGATATTCCTACGAGTGTTGGACATGAACCCAAAAGAGAGTGAAAAAGTCTTGGTCTGTTTTCTCTAGTACAAGAAGTCAATAGAAAGAAAATAAATGAAATACAGTTCCGACACTGCAGTGATTTTGACTAAAGCAACTTTCTTTTAATGTATAAGCAAAATAGCCTCCTGTGTAGGATTTTGTTGCAGCTATCAGATTCACAAGTCTTCTCCCAAAAGCCCTTTTCCAAAATAAAAAAAATAAAGGACCTGCTTGTACAAAAATATTTATAGCTGTTCTTTCTATGGTGGCAAAGAATTGGAAACTAGAGGGATGTCCCTCAATTGGGTTATGGGTGAACAAATTGTGGTATATGATGGTGACGAAATATTGTGCTATAAGGAATGAACAGAATGATTTCAGAAAGCTGGGAAAACCTACTTGAACTGATGCAGAGTGAAATAAGCAGAACCAGGAAAACATTGTACATAGTAACAACAATATTGTGGAGCAATCAAATGTGATACTTTGCTATCAACAGCAATGCAATGATCCAGGAGCATTTTGAGGGACTTATGACAAAGAATGCTCTCCACCTCCAGAGAAAGAACTGTTGGAGTCAGAATGCAGATGAAAGGATATGATTTTTCACTTGTTTATTTGGGTGTATGTTTTGGGGTTTTGACGTTATAAGATTATTCACGTAAGAAAAAAAGTCCTCTTCCAATGCCTCCTTATGGGCTGGAGAATGACTTTGGATTCTTGATATTATGCCAGTAGAATATGAAAATGAAGGTAATAAATTAAAAACAAAGATAACATGAAATTCTTTTTAAAAGAAGAAAATAAAAAGTGTTACATATATAACATTTTTAAAAATGACATGGCATATTGGAAAGGGCACTCAATTTGTAGTGAAATAGCCCGAGTTTGAATCCTGATTCATTTAACTTACAATGTGGCCTCAATTTCCAGTGGAATGGGCAGATTGACGTATGCGCGCGCGCGTGTGTGTGTGTGTAGATAATATGTGTGCATAGCTCCTTCCAGCTTTAAATCCTATTAAGTCCAAAACTAGGCATCTAGAATGAGAAGATAGGAAATTAAAGAAAAATAACCCCTCCTCAGTGCATTACTATCTTTTATTGACACTTGTTGAGCACCTAACTCATGGAAGGCAAAGTGTAAAGAAAAAATGCTCTCTGCCTTCAAAGGGCTTCTACCTTGGCTCATGGTACCAAGGACCTGAGACATCATCCAGTCTGGCCCCTCATCCTGCAGAAGGGAAAACTGAGAACCAGCCTGGAGAAGTGGCTGACCCAGATACCAGCAGAATGTGGTAGAGAACAGTATTTGGGCCAAATGTTCCTCTATTCCGAATCCTTACTATCATGCTACATGTTGTTCAGTTGTGCCCAATTCTTCATGACCCTGTGGACCATACTGTCCATGTAAATTTTATTGGCAAATGTAATGGAATGGTTTGCCATTTCCTCTTCCAGTAGTTTAAAGCAAACAGAGGTCAAGTCATTTGCCCAGGGTCGCACAACTAGGAAGTGCCTGAGTCTAGAGTTGAACTTGGGTTTTCCTAACTAGGCTCAGCTTTCTACCCATTAAGCCACTTAGCTGCCTCCTAGGCAAACAGAGGTCAAGCGACTTTCCCAAGATCATACATTGGTGTCTGAGGCTAGATTTGAACTCAGGTCTTCTTACTCTAGGCTCAATGCTCTATCCACCATCTAGCTTCCTCACTGTGCTATATGTTGGACAGCTTTTTTTTCCCCCCTTTGGCAGAAATTGAACATTAAACAGTAATATAAAAAAAGTTTTGCCAGTCTTTTTTCAGAGTATGGACACAATGAATGGCCTGCCTATCATCTCAAGACCAGCCCTATGATGTGGTGTCTCACCAGTGGCTGTTGTTTCACAAACAGTTCTCTCCCTCCTCTGCTCCAGTTACTTCCTCTGGCCTTGCCCTCTGCCTGGAAGGCTCTCTCCTCATGCCCACCTCCTGGCTTCCCAGGCTTCCTTTAAATTCTAACTTAAGTGCCACCTTCTTCAGAAAGCCTTTTCCAGTCCCTCTTAATTCTAGTATTTCCCCCCCCATAATTTCCCATTTCCCCCTGTATGTAGCTTGCTTGTGCAGATATTTATCTGTTGCCCCCCCCCATCCCCTACTCGCCCACTTGCCGTTAAACTCCAGGAGGGTAGGAACTGTCTTTTGCCATGCTTTTTTATCCTCAGTACTTAGTACAATACTTGGAACAAAGTAGACAACGTTTACTGACTAGCCACATTCCAAGGATGAATTCTTATCTCAGCAATCCAGAGAACTTTTTATTAAGTTGGGGAGAAATTGGATCTAGATCACAAGGGAGTGGCCGCTTGGAGAGAGCCAATGAAGCCTTAGGAAGGATGGCTCTAACCTTTCCATTTTAAAGAAAGGGAAACGGGGGATGAGAAGTCACTTGCCCATGGTCACAAAGTGAACAATCAAAACTAGAATCCATATCTCCCGACTCCTAGACTTAAACTTTTCCCACCACAATACTTCAATCTTGGACTATAATATGCTTTAAAATACCCATCAAAGAGATTTTATTTTGACAACAGTTGGAATGTTTTTTTCCCCTCCAAGTTAGGGCATATCCCAAGCCTGAGCAAGAAATGCAGACACAAAAGGAAAGAGAATTTAACATCCATTTATAGCCAGCAGCAACAAAGCTTTCTGCTGAAGTCTGCATTTGCCGATATATTACATTTTAACTTGAAATTAAACACTTCTAAGATTGTCTTCCCTCTTCTGGACCCCAAGTTCCTCCTACGCAAAATAAGATTTAAATTAGATGTTCTCTAATGTTTTTCCCAACTCTGCCACTCTATGGTTCTGCACCTAGAACTGAGATATATACCAGGCACTGTGCTAAACACTTCACAAATATTATCTCATTGGATAATAGCAACAGTTAACATTTATATAGTGCTTCTATGTATCAGGTACTCTGTACTAACTACACTACAACTAACCCACCACTTGATCCTCATGAAAACCTTGAGGGAAGGGCTTTAATTAACCCCATTTTACAGATGAGGAAACAGGCACAAATATAGATTGTGACTTGACCAGTGGAGTCACAAAGCTACTAGTCAAGGCCACATTTGAGTTCATGTCTTCCTGACTCCACATCCATGCTATGGTACCAAGTAGCTGCTTCAGATCTATTCCTGCTAATATTTACCAAGCTTTGTTGACTAGCCCTCTTATTGCTAAGGCAACGCTGCTCAAAACTCATATTACTTTTCTCTTAGGTGTATTTTCATGTTGGGGAGAAATTTTTACAACTTTACACAGTATGTATGAGAAATGTCTCCTTGTTTATAAATTCTTGAGAGATGTCTGGGATACTTTGCTTCCCTTAGATAAGATCATCTCCCTAGCAGGATTCCAGAACTTAAAACCATTAAGCATTTTGAGAAAGAAGTAATAGGAGATAAAGTCCTCTTCCATCAGAATGGAAAATCTCTACTATATTAAAATTATCCCTAGATCTATATTGTACTAATAATAGTATATGGCAATCTGTGGCATTTGAAGAGGACAGGAAGTTCTCCTTTCCAGTCTGAACACTGGAGAGGCAAAGATGGAGAACAAAGAACCTTGGGCTAGGTGCTGGAAGTAGACATCTTCCCCTTGACTAGTCTTCAGGCAATTTCATATAAGCCACTTTCCCCATCAGGGTTTCTGATTCCTCTCCATTTCACAGAAGGGACAAATAAGGTCATTAAATTCCCTGCCAACGACATTCTGTGACTTCAATGACTTTATTGCACACATCAATCATGATTTTCACAGGTTGGTTGTTACTTCACAGATGTCTTTTTCTCCCAGAGACAAAAGAACCTTTCCTTAGGTCCTAAAAGTATGGGAAAAAATTTAAATTCTCTTGGGAAAAAAAATTTCTAAATATGTTTGAATAGGTTTTAAGAGTCATCTCCAGCCCACTCCTCAGTAGGTAATCAAGTTTTCAAAAGAAATGCAAGCTATTTCTACATATGTTTCAAATCACTAGAAATTAAAATGCCAAGTTTCACTTCATATCCTCAAATGGCAAAGTTGAATCAATACACCTATATACACAGATGCATGTACACTCACATATACATACACAAATACAGGTGTATGTTTATATGTATGTGAACTTTTGTTAACCTTTAAATTTGCTCAAATGCTGCAAGTTTTTAGTAAAGGTTAATTTAGCTAAGTAAAATGGGGACGGGAAGTGAGTTGGATTGGGGGTGGGGGTTGTCCAGCAAGTTTGAGTTAGGCATAGTGGATAGTATTGGGCAAGGGGTCAAGAACAAGTTCAAATGTGGTCTCAGGAACTCACTAGGGATGCTGACCCTAAGCAAGTCATTAAAACTGTCTGTTTCTGTTTACTTAATTATAAAAATGAGGATAACAGTTCCTACCTTGCAGGTTGTGAGGATCTATATTTACAAAGTGCCTGGCACATAGTAGGTGCTTAATACATATTCCCTAGGGATTTCCAAATGTGAAGCAACTTCAAGAGGTCAGCTACCTCATCCTTATCTAAGCAGAAGTCCCAACTACAACATTCCCAAAGTATCTCGAGGTTTCCTATTTCACTTACAGCATTGATTGGGAATAAATTTTCTTAAATGGACTTGAAAGTCTCTTTGTAACTGATTACAAATTTAAATATGGAAAGGACTGTAGAGATTTCTATCCAGTACAACCCCCTCATTTTATAATGGAGGACCCCGAGATTTAGAGAAATGTGACTATTCCAAGTTCTCCCAAGTTCTCTCAGACAGTAGGAGGCAGGACAAGACACAAACAAGTTCTCAAATTCTCATGTCTGGTACCATTTTCACCCTACTACACTTTCACTCATTGCTCCCAAATTGCTGAGAACAAGCAAAAATTTAATTTCTTGCAAAAAAAAGTTGACACAATTCTTTGTTTGCAACACTTGACACATCTCTCATTTGATCCCTTCAATGTTGTGTTAAGTGGTATTCTTTTGGGGATGAGGAAAACTGCAAGATTAAAAGGCTTTTAGGGTCAGTCTGAGGCAGGTGCCACTCAGGTTCTCAATACCTATATTCTATCCATCCTCAGACTGCCCTCTCATGTTAATAGGACGACCCTTAAAATAATTAATGGTATTAATTCTTCTCCGTCCCCAATTTGCTCTTCTCTAGAGAAATAACTTTCTTGAAGCTCCTCAACATGACAGAAAAGTCAGTGTCTAGAACTAACCACAATCCCCAGCCCCCATGCAGAGTGCAATCACATCTTTTGCTCCACACTGCTTCTGGGAATGAAGCCCAAGAGCTCATTGCCTTTTTTGGTTTGCTTTATTGAGAGGCAGCAGAAAGAACACTGATGAAATGAGACAAATTAAGGTCATCTTGGCTCTGCATTTAGTGTCTTGAAAGCAGTTTGCAAGCTTTAGTTGTGCTAGGAATGGATGGATGACCTATCTCTACTCTTGTTCTTCCTCAGGAAAGACAATTATAATTAGCAGTTGCTAAATTAAGCTTTAAGTGCCCTGAAGCCTTTAGGCCCCTTTCCAAATGGAATGGTGTCTAGGTATGCTGACTCTTTAACCCAAATAAGATATGTGTATGTTATCTTGTCCTGCAAGATGAGATTGTCAACTATTTTGTCTCAACCTAAATGAGTTTACACTAGAACAATACTTTACATATAGCACTAAGAACTGAATTTATGAGATTATTCTAATATCAGCATTTAGTAATACTAAATTTATCTCACAAAAGTATCATTCCAGTTTGGTGAGCTCCTCTTTCTCTGTATCCCTAAAGTCAATCCCAGCAATACTAAATCTGCTACCTTTAAAGAATCCCTCTTTAAAATCAACTGCCTCACTGTTTTATTTTCTAAGGATGTTTTCTTCTATAAGTATTTACATTGTATACATATGTAAAATCATGTTCAGAAAGACATTTCATTTCTGGGGAATAATTGATCACTTTTTAAAAAACCTTTTCACCATAGCAAAGGGGGTGAGACTACAACCTGGTGATTTAAATATTTCCTCATCATACCTATTTAAAAATTGCTATTTGAGGGTCTCCAAGTTTTTCATGCCTCGGAGGATTATGCATCAAAAGTAAATGAGTGTTTTAATACGCTTATGGAAGGCTCTAAATATGGATCTGGTGCTTAAGGGTAACTGATTATGCTAGTTGTCAAAAGACTGGCCCAGATCTGCTTTGATATGATCATTACCATACTGGCCACAGGGCACATTTTCTAACAGTGCAACCCTCAGACCATTCACTAAGTTATAGAGGGGCTGTAATTTGCATCACATTACAGATATTCTAAGTATTAGAGTAAATGTTAGCACATGGTAAATTGACTTGGATTTCCACAACTACTCAAAAAAGACAACTATTATCATAGACTAAGTCTTTTTAAAAATGGCCTCCAATTCTTGTTGGCAATGAAAAGTAGTCTGGTAGCTGACAACCAAGCCTATTTGGTATTTTACTTTCTATTAATAGGCATCTAATTCCAACAGTCCCTCAAAACTTTTTAACTCTTAATTTTATGGAATCTGTGGTTTGCATGGAAATGGAAAATTAAAAAGCTTGCTGAACTACATGCTTTGTATGCATCACATACAACATACTAACAATACATACAAGGGGCACACTTTTCTCCTAAAACAAGGTATGAAAACCCATTTGATGCCTTGCTTTGGCAGAACTACATCAATTGACCTTTGAAGTTATGTTTGAATTAGGTGAAAACCTAATAAACACTAGACTAGGAATTAGCAGTAACAACTTCAAGTAATGCCTCCCAATTCCCCTTCATCTGATGATAGTAAGCAGTATTTTTATTTTTCAGTTGTGTTTAACTTGTGGTCTTCATTTGAGGTTTTCTTGGCAAAGACACTCAGGGTGACATGCCCTTTCCTTCTTCAGTTTTGTTTTGCAAATGAGGAAAATGAGCCTAATATGGTTAAGTGCCTTTGCCCGAGTTCAGTACCTCCTCTAAAGCAGTCACTAAAAAGTGTCAATAAAAACCAAAAGGTGGAATCCAAAAGCCTATTCAAAACCTGCTTTTGCCAGCCAAGTATGTAACCTTGACAGGACAAGCCACAAATACATATTTAGGCTTTTTGCATTATCTATAAAATATGCGAGTTTGATTTCATGTCTTACTTGTCATCTTTTTTTTAATACCTTACTTTAGAATACTGTTTATTGGTTTCAAGAGAAGAGTGGCAAGGGGATAGGCCATGGGGGTTAGGAGGCTTGCACAGGGTGACGCAGCTGGAAAGTGTCTGAAGTCACATGATCTCCCATCTCTGGACTTAGTTTTCAATCCACTGAGCCATCCAGTTGCCCATAATTCACCTATATTTTTATTAATTTAACTGGTTCTTGAAGGATTCTCTTAAACTACTTTTTGGCACTTTCATATTCCTTATCCTTTAATTCTCAGGCATTTTAATTCTTTCTCTACCATTCCACTCACGTGGCAAAAACATAAAGTACTATTCAGACCTAAATACATTCTGTACTTTGGAACTGTGACTTAACATGTTAGTAGGGATTCAAGTTATCAAGCAAGTAATAAAAAGCATTGGGGTACTCAGTGAAGTCGCTTTTTCAACAAATTACAATGGAAAATCATTTAACTGATTTCCTACCACTCAATAGTATACTTGTCTTAATGCGGGGCTTGGGAACAAGTCAGCTTGAGCATTTGACACTAGCCAAGTCTTTTTTGAGCCTCACTTTTTTCCCTTGTAAAATTCCTGCATTACTTTCCTCATAAGGCTCCTGAGATTTCAAAGGATAAAGCATATACAAACAAGCAGCATAAAAACCTATGTTATATGTTGGTAGCTGGAATATTTGAGGTGGTAATGGGTGAAAGAAAAAAAAAAGGGGGGGGTGGCCGACAGCTCCAACTTCAGGGAACATTAGTAGAAAAGAAAATCAATTGTAGCATTAAAAAAACCCAAAAACTTCAGCAAGGCCTAGAAATAAAAGTTGCATTAAAAAAAATTACCTTCCATCTTAGAATGAACACAATATGTTGATTCAAAGGCAGAAGAGCAATAATGGATAGGCAACAGAAGTTAAGTGACTTTTCCAAGGTTACACAGCTAAAAGCATCTGAGGCCAGATCTGAAGGTTTTTTTTTTTTTCCTATAGCATTACTCTGCTGACATGTTTACATGAAATTCAGAGCATTATGCCTTCTCTATTATAACCTGTAATTACACCTTACCAAAACCAAACTAGGTAACTAGTTAACTGTTGATGGCTGAGACTTAATACAAATGACAAATTCAATGTTTCCTATTTAAAACCAAAATGCACTCTAGATTTTAATGTTACAGCTTAAAGAAACAACATGGATTGTTGTTTTCTCTGATTTAAAATTACGTTAGCTAAGCTATTTTTGAAAATACATTTACCAATTACTCAGTAAGTCCTCTGATTTGGTGCAGGACTAATTTTAATTATCAGGAGTACTGTTAATGTGGACCTTAAAATTCAAGCCAAGAAATTAATCAAATTGCAAGTTACTGGCCCCACCTAGAAAATGGAAGGTAGAATCTAAATGTGCTCAAAATTAAAACCTATGCTTATTTTCCAATTATTGGGGCTGTACATATTTTTTTCATAGCTGTATAAAAAGTATGTTAAAACAAAACTACTTTTTTGTGCTCTTGAGAGTCCCATCTGAGAACATACAATAATCTACTTTTGATACTGTATCATGCATAAAATTGTGCACTGATTTAACTAAAAACAGAACATTTCAGAGCAAGACTTTTATACCTGTACTTAGATTAGAAGAAAATACAACCCTTTAATTATCCTGCTCCAATATGAACCTAAGCTTCTATTATGAAATAAGTACATGAAAGCACCTAAAATTTCACTTCAAATTATTAGCTAAAGGGAGAAATAGGGCAATGAATGGCAATTTATTAAATTTCCAAATTAAGAAAAAAGGAGAACAAAATAAAAAAAGATATCCTAAAATCTCAACAATTTTTTTCCCTTGAAGTTCTCCTTAAAAATTTAAAGAATGCAGCAACTTGGGGTGAAGAACTGGTTGTCATAACTGGTTTAGATCCAAGAGTTCAAGTTCCACCCCTGATACACATTGAGTAAAGTTGGTTAAGCCTTAGTACTTAAAGAGGCACATCTCATAATAAGGGGGAATAACCCTCCACTGAGTGTTCCCCATAACCAATGAAAACTCAAGTTCTATCTTTGTATCTGTGTATTCATATTCACTTTTAAAAATGGCATGATCCTGTTTTAAGTAATCAAGAGTTCATGTCCTACCTTTTAAAATAAGATATCCCTACAGCTTGAAGTACTTTAGCTATCTGTTAAATTCTATTGCCTACTTTATCCCAGACACTTTAGTTTTAGGTTTATAGGGGTTAGTTATAGGGCAACTGCAAAATAAATACTAGAGAAACTGACTTGGCTTATTTTTAAAGGAAAATTCAAAAATTCATATGCTTTTGTTTAAAAGACATGTGTGTATATATATGTATTCTATTTTAAATTGTCAAGTTAGTAAACTGATCATTACAGTCATTTAAATTATGTTAATAAGTAAAAGGGCATTTTTCAGATTTTTGCTTTGTGAGGTGTACACTTGCTTCCCTCATTTAGTCTAAAATAGAAAATGCTACATAGCAACAAAGTATTGCAACTTCTGGCAAACAGCAACGGTATTAATAACAATAAATAAAACATTAGCAAGTTAAAACAAGTCCATACTAAACTGCATCTCTGTTAGCTGGTTGCAGATTCCCTTGTCCCCAGAAAAACAAAAAACCACCCAGAGATAGTATTTAACATGGGGCTATTTCATAAGAATTATGTTCAGGTAACAAAAAAATACGGTGGCATTTTGTGTGGAGGCTGATAGAGAACAAAATATTATTTTGGATTACTTTTAAGCATGGGATAACAGAAAATCAGCATAGTGGAAACTACACTTTGATGAAAAGCAATGAGGGGGCATGATGAAAGGTATGACTGCCTATACAGGTAGAGTAACAATTTCATTTCAGCAGCAAACACAAAACTTAGGCAGCATTATAAATTTCAATATAACTTTAAAACAAAACTAAACCAACTGAGTTAAAAGTTCAAACTCAAATAAAGGAGATGACTAATTCACAGACTGAACAAACTCTTTACCCTTGTAACATAAAAAGATTTTTTCTTTTTTCAGTCAATAGAAAAGAATATATTAACTTGCCATATGGTAACTTCAAATTAAACCCTCCTAACATCTGGTTAACAATTATACATATGTTTACTTTGAAAAAAATGTACAAGCAAGCAAGTCAGATAATTCAAATCAGAACTGGTTACTTAAAAAAACTCAGGGCACTACAACATATGAACCACTGACCCAATGCATTGTTGAGGGAAAATAACTGCATTTAGCTGTGTAAACTGCTTTCAAAAATGAAGATCACATAGCACATTCCAGTTTCCTTGACTCCTTGAGGTTCATCTTATTAATATGAGCAACAACCCCTTTTCATCACTAGTAATTTCCATTTGAAAATTTAGGGAGACAACACTATTGACTAAAGTTTTGTTATAATGGGACATAGGGCAATATAACTGATATGGCAGGGATAAAAAAATTCACAGTAAAAACAACTCCTTTAAAAAGGCATTTGTAGGTCATAAGATCATATCCACAATAATATGGGGAAGAGATAACCAGTCTCTCCCTCCACTTTTATTTGCTTGTTATTTCTTCCCAAACAGAGACATTCAAACAATAGTTAGAATGGCCATCTCCCAACATTTTTAAAACAGCACCTCCAATGGGTGAAACAAAATAGGAATAACCTAGAGTTCAGCTGAGTAAGCCACTGTGGAGCCATAAGTGGTCAGGTTGTCCAATTTCAGAGTGTCTTGTCTTCAACTTGTACCATCATTTTAGTGGAAAAGTATAATTTACATTTTGTTCAAATGAGATTCCTCTCCAGTCAGGATTTGTTAGTGCATTCACTGAATTTCAAATTCTTCTTTTGTCAAACTGTGAAGAAAAGGAATGGTAGCTAGTAGATGAATGGGATTCCAGCTCCAGCTGCAGATGGAATGACAATACACTCAGGACAAATACCTACATTTTGATTTACAAAGCTAAACAGTCTTATATCCAGTAACTTAATTACAAACACTACACCCACAACCTTTTTAAATGGCAAAAATACAAAAAGGCTTAAGTGTTACAAAAATATCTCAGAAAAAAGTGCATAGTCTAAGTGCATAGTAAATGAAAGCACTGGAAAATATTTGCCAGAGGAAGCTCAACTTGGCAAAACCTTTAATCAAGCCAAACTTTTTTCTTTATTTTTCTTCTTTTTCTTTTTTTTTTAATAACAGAAACCATACTTTAAATAGCTTTACGAGACTGATTTCTAGCTAAAGTATCAAAGGGTTTATTAATAAAGCAACTAACACCTTAACAAGCCAGAAAGGCTAGAGAAAAAAAGAAACATTACAATAAGCTGACTACCCCCAAAAGCGCATTTATTAAGATGTTTGTAGTATTGAAGGTCTGATATATATATATATATTTATACCTTAATGGCTGAATGTGGCAATCATGAAATTATTGCTAAGGCAGTTAAAAAAAAACAAACTATACTGGAATTAAAGGGCACAAAATAACTAAACCTTAACGTGTAAATTTACAGTCTTAAAGTTAATGTACAAAACACCACATTTACACATAGGCATCTGGTAGCATTTTCAGACAATGTTTTTTTTTAATTTATTCTGACATGCTATAAATGAATAAATTACACTGTTTAAAGGATTACCAGCAATCAGTATTTTTTTTTCCTTTTCACTGGGTCAGAGATAAAGAGAAAAAGAAAACGCGCAAATAAGCTGGAAAAAGCACTCACACAGGCTGCCTTAAAGGGCTGGATAGTAATCATAAGAACACCACAGTGTGAGGCAATCTAAGAACAAGAAACAATCTGGTCATAGCCACTTCACAAGAATTTGAAAGAAAATCTCCTGCATTGCAAAACCCTTTAACACTTCCATTCTTATTTTCAAAAGAACAACACAATCAGTCCAGCTGTTTAGTCAATGGCAACACTAGAGCTACCAACACCAGGTCTTGCAGTTGCACTACTAGGCATTGATGCAAGAATTTAAAAAAAAAAAATGCCTTCTTCCTTAGGAAAAAAAAATACAAAATTTATTTAAAAAAAAAAAAGGAAGAGGTACAATGCTAAATCTAAAATGATTTGCAAAGGAATATGACTTATTCAATGGCCATCAAGTAGTCTATTAAATAAAAAATTGGGGAGATGTTGATTCTATAAATGAATTAGCAAGGCATTTCTTAAAAAAAAAAATCTCTTTACAGAAACAATTTTTAGTTTTTAATGAACTTGTAAACAAAAAAAGCTCCCATTTCAAAACAAAAACAAAATCCCAGGTCATAGATTTTACAGTGATTACATTGATCTAAGCAACTTACATACAGGTTTAGTTGTAAGATGTTATCTAAATTTCTGTGACGAATATGTTGTTTTTCTTTTTTATACCAAGAACATTATATTTAATGCAGAGTCCTAAAGATAATCTAGTAGTCACTAAGTTTTTCTTAAATCTTCACTTTTAGATGCTGTTAATTCTAGCACAGTAAGCAGGCAGAGTCTTTCATATGCTTAAAACTGGAATCTTTGGTTGCTACCATGTCAGTTGGCTTGCACACAGAAACCAACAATTTAAAGAATGTGTTAAGTTTACAACTTTCAAACCCCAGGAAGGGAAAAAACCCTAAGAGTGCACAATTGTGAACATTTACAATTATCACAACTGTGGTTGAAAACTGTTCATGCCATTCTTCTGAAAGCAGTGTAGTTCAAAATAAAAGGTAACAAAAAATTGGCATATGCACAATTTCTCCACCACGTGTGTGTCAACCATTTAGTTAACTTTTCCACTTGAAAAAATGCAATAGAAAACTGGACACCATGTTTCACTATCTCAGTTAATATTCACAATTACAGCGGCTACAACTCAGGATGCAGCATCACCAACGCTGACCAGAGCCAGTTTATACTGAAATTCAGTTCTTTACACCAAGTAAATGGTTGCCCCACAACCACTGATAAGTGTACATATGAACTAAAATTTCTAGATTTGGGGAGTAACAAGTCCTGCTCTGATCATCTGCTCTGCTTCATCTGTTCCTCTTCATGTTTAGAAACCTGTCCAAAAAAGAGACAGAGAAAAAAGAAACAAGTTAATTCAAACTAGAAGAGAGAAACTATATATCCAGAGCAGGGGAACTGAAACAAGCTAAGAATGATCTGAAAAATGGATTCTCTCCAGTTAGCCACTGGATCTGCATTCTGAAATTTTAAAAATGCCCTTTCCTAACTGGAGGGCTATCTCGTGCACATTGAATGTGGTGGCTTCTATAGCCAAACAAATCTACTTTAAAGCTACTCCTAGGTAAAGACATAATTGTCCAGTAGAGGGTCAATTTTCAAACCAAAGGAGTCTTTGATAAAAGTTCAAGCCTAAATTATTGCTTTAACAACTGTAGATTAATTAGCTAATGTTCATCAAACTGGAATAAATCACCTTTAGTAACAAAAAAAAAAAACTCATTGTAATCTTTTTGTTCCACTTTTCTTGGCCCAAGGGATCTGATCAGAAAGTTTGGGTTGCATACTTGAAGGTGACTAGACAACAAAGGTTTTCTAAAACATCTTTGTTTTTCTACTAAATCCCTTAAGGTTAAGCTTAATTAGCTTCAAAAAAACGGATATAAACATGTTGCTTAAATTTGATTACATATCTAGACTGTCCCCAATCTTTTAATGATCAAAGTATCAGATTTTTATGCCTATTATGTCTCTGGATTTTCATTCAATGTTCAATGAAATTCCTTCTACCTCCAGATAACATTCCAGAAGTCATGCTAGGCAAATGAGCTTACTTTGACTAAATTGCAGTTAACTTTTTTCCAACAGGAGCAAACAACTATCTTACCTCTTGATTAAAGTGTTTTATACTTTCATCTCTAGATTTCCTTTTTTCATGGATGTCAGTTAGATTCTACATTAGGGGCATTAAATGCAACCATTTTTGTGAAAATGCCTCACTGGCCCTTAAAAAGTAACCACTGAAATAAGTTGGATCAACTATCTCTGCCACACTCAAAAACGCATTTAGCAGGTCTAAGTTTTGCATTTCCTACTTCTATAAACACCTACATTTTCTAAAACTACCATATACGGTAGTACTGAAAACTTCCAAATATTTTTATTTATGCCAAGAGATTATGAGACCTGCGACACATCAATCAAATAATAACATTTAAGTGATTATTTGCTCATTTTGTTGTTGTTGTTTTAAAGCTAGCATTTGGGGGGCAGCTGGGTGGCTCAGTGGATTGAGAGCCAGGCCCAGAGACAGGAGGTCCTGAGTTCAAATCTGGGCTCAGACACTTCCAAGTTGTGTGACTGTGAGCAAGTCACTTAACACCTATTGCCTACAAAAAAACAATTAAAAAAAGCTAGCCATTTGGAGGAAGTGATTGACTGGCATTCCTTCCTGACATCAGCAATCAAACACCTAAAATGAGGATGAATACAGACAGCAGCTTAAATTTCCTCCATGAAACAACTAGTAGTAAAGGCAGAGGAAAGAAATCCAGAAAGGCTGCCTGTGGTTCAACTTGTACAACTTCACAAAGTTTGCTCTCAAAGTCCACGTAACATGAAAAACACCATTAACTTCTCTATCTTTAACCCCTTTCTTCTTCAAACATGAAGTAAAATCTCTCTTTTCAACAGCAGGCATTCCTCCCTTCTCCACCCCAAATAAACCTACATCCTTCAAGGTTCTGCTTATGCCCTACCTCTTTACATGAAGCTTGCCTCAGCCTCTCCAAAACAATCAGATCTGACCCTCTAGTTATCTGATTACTCAATTACTAAGCAACCATGTATTTCTATGTGGAATCTCCTAGTTATTTATCAACTTGCTTTCCTCTTTTGCCATTTATCTTCTCAAATTTTTGTTTCTCTTAAGAAAGTTATTGAAGGAAGAAGCAATACTATATAATATTACTTGGTAAGTATATATTGACTGGTACTTACAAAGGCTTTTTTCTTATTTAAATCAAGAATTAACTTGGGATAACCTAGACAAGTATTTTTAAAAAAATAAAGCCTTTAGGTCAATCCCTAAATTAAAATGATCATGGCTCAATGACATCATTTCAAATAGTTACACGAAATTGTACAATTCAAGATGAACCCAATTCTTTCATGGTCAGCCCCAAAGCTGCAATTAAATGGAAATGACAGATTTTTAAATCTTAAAGCTTGTAAATCATTCTTAAAAATTTCAGTTATAATTTATAAGTCTTTTTTTTAAAGGAGTCTTGTGAATGTGAAGAAATTTCAAGTTATCATACATCCAGAACCTAACACTAAATTAGAAATGGGGCCATAACTACTTTTGCTGACAAAGAAATTGTTTGCAATGTAATTAAAGGCTAAAGTATTGGTCAATTTTTTTTTTTTTGGAAGGGGAAGGAAAAAGGAAAGGGAGGGTCTATCTTGCTTCCTTTAAAAAGCATGCAATCTGCAATTATACAAGACTTCTATTCATTTAATCTGACCTACTGTGAGAATTATTCTGTGCCAACTAGACCGCTTTCATTAGAGATAAATGTTTAAGGAGGGACCACTAGGTCAGTGTTGGAAGGAGTGGTAGCTAATTCCAGATTCAACTCTTCAAGAGGGCCAACAGTAGGATACTCCACCCAAGGATCATCATTCCTCTAGTAAATTATCCTAGAATTTCAGTGGCGCTCAATAAACATTTATTTGGGGGGAAGGGATAGGGGAAAAGGAGAACCAATACGCATATCCACCATATATATAACATTTGGGCTTTGCATCTCATCTTCAAGCATTAAATACTCTCTTGAATTCTTTTTCCAGTTAGCATAATCCTTTATTCCTTGGCTTTTATCTTTCAGTCCAGATGAAGCCAGCAACCTCCTGGCTTCCAAAAGATAAAGGTCGCTTAAAGATGCCATCTTCACGGAAACTTCAGCTAAACTAAGGGCTAAATCCTTTTCCTCCTGGAAACAGTAAAACCAGAGCTTGAAGTTAAGGTGATAGTCCATAAGTCAGTGGTATGCATCTGGCTATTTTTCTATTTTGAAGTTTCTCCCAAACCTGTAAATAAATATTAAAAAGAAAAAAAACATCAAATTTTATATAAGCTGGTAGAGCCTATAAATATATTATTAGTCTGTGTATATGGAGTCTTTGTGGATGTTCCCTACACTACAATTTTCCACATTTCCCACTTTGATCAAATCAGAAAAAAGACCAAAAATCAGCATCAACTAATCCTTATTTATCTAACACAGCAAGTAGTTAGGTCTTATATAAATAAGCCTTAAGAGTTTAGGATCCCTTAATGAAAGACAATAGCAATACCTTAAAAACACAAATGGGGAGTTTTCCATTCTTCATTATTATACCGTTTTTTAGGTCAGTTTTTTAAAACTAATTTTAACAAGTTAAGCTATAAGAATTCTAGAACTATAAGATAGCAGCATATAAAATTGACTTTAATGCAGTAATGCTACCTTCCCACAGAAACTTTTTAAAAAATCCAGTAGTGGGAAGGGATAAAGGAAATACATATTTCTTATCTTCATAGTAATGTTGTCATAAGTAAGGATTAAGTATGTAAGTACGGCAAGTACATTTATTTTACTTAACTCAAAGATGACCACAATAAAACTTAATAAACTTAAAAGCTTTCAAAGCTTAACTATAACAAAGGTCACCATTTTTAGAGAGATTTGTGAAGCTGTTTTATTTGAAATACCTGTTATACTGACTCCTCTCCCAAATTAGAAGACACTGCATTTTAGATCGTTGGACTGATTCCTCTCCCAAATGGAAGCTATTCCACACCATCACTGTGTTACAGCAACATTGTACTCCAGTTAGTTATTCGAGGCCTTCTCGCTTGTTATGGAGCTACTCAGAAATAAAGCAATGCCAAGAGTATGAAAAGTTCAGTGAGTTTTTGGAAAAAATGGCAGTTCAAATTCCAATAGATTCTTTGACATTCATCTTCTTTCCTGCTGGATTATTTAGCTCTTTGCAATCCAGTTTTATTGTTCAACTTTTCTTCAGTAGGCAGTCACAATTCTTCCGGCACCTCTTTAGATTCAACAGATTTCTTCCTGAGTGTATTATCATCTCCAGGTACTTTTCATATTCTTTGCCTGTGATTTGCACTATGCTGCTGAGTAACCAGTCATGTTCCTAGCAGTAATTGGTGAAGTCAGAAAAAGTTAAGCTAGACAAAAACTGAAGCTGAAGTCCAGTAGACATTGGAGGGTAAGAAAAGAAACTTGATAAGGTAGGCATCATCATGAAATAATATCATTCCATTTATTTTGAATGCCAATATTCTCCCAATGTAGAGAAAGATCACCTCAAGTCAACAAACTATTACATACTTGCCTTTGCTATCTAGACTATAGCAGTATTTACCATAAATGTTAAGCAAATTTAACTCATGCATATACAAACATTAGACTGGAAAGACTTAAGAGATAACAAATGCACACTTCCTACATAAAATTTTTTCACACTTGCAACATTACTTTGAATACTTTTGCCTTTCCCATCAAAAGATACTGGTTGTTATTACTTGACGATAGAGTGCAAACTCATCAAATGAATTATATCCTCTCATACTTCATACAAGAATCCAGCTGAAATGTACCTTTACAGGCCACTTAGTTTAGCTGAACCTTTTCAGCTAGTACAGGGATTTCCTTTATCATCACAGCCTGTAACGACACTTCACCTCAAGCATATTCCATTTTTGACAGCTCTAATTTATCTTTACATTATCCCTTATAATTTATTCCTGGAATTTCTTCTCTCTCCCTTCTGAACTTCTACCTATCGATTTAATTTTGTTCTCTGGAACAAAGACTAAAGTCTACTTTCTCTCTTTCATATGACTATTCTTCAAAAAGTTCAAATTTTGTTCATCATTTTTATTCTCTCACCCACAATGGCATCCCAGATGTTCTTTTCTAGGTCAAAAGATCTCGAAATTTCTTCAATAGAACTTCATATGACATAGCTAACAAAAGACCTCTAGCCACCCTGGCTATCCTCCTCTGGACATATCTATGTCCTTGAAAAAAAAAAAAACAATACTACAGCAACAGATTGATCAGAAGAAAACACGATTAAAAACTACAACCTCAATAAATTCTGAACACAAATTTCTATTAACTCAGTGGAAAAAATGCAATTTTTGGTAGCTATACTACACGGCTAAACTTATACTAAGCCTGCAGATAACAAGAACTCATATTAATTTCATATTAACTGCTTTAAAAGTCAAATTTCTCCTATCCTAGCATAGGTATGACTGATTTTTAACCTAAATTTCAAGCTAACGATTACCCTTATTAAATTTCGTCTTGCTAGTTTCTGCCCATCATTCCAGGCTGTTGAGATATTTTTGAATCCACATTGAATCCAGCGTATTACCTGTTCCTTCTAGATTTTAAGCTGTAAATTTAATGAGCGAGTTTCCTCAATATCTTCATCCAAGTTGTTGAAAAAAAAATGTTGAACAAGGTCCTGCCTGATATGCATCAAAATACAGTGTGTCCCAAAAAGCTTTAAGCTGTGGTAGACTTTTGGAACATTCTGCATACCTTTAATGTCACAGGTTATCTTATTATTTGCTAACTTTGAAAGTTCTAATAAGGTTGTCTTTCTAAAAATTAGTACTTAAGTGCTCATACTAATACCATTTTGTATATGTTTTTTGGCATTCACTGTGAAAAGTAAGTAAATGTCCATCAAAACTTAAGTTAATGGGGGGGGGAAGGGGAAAGGAGGAGCATGAATCATGTAACCATGTTAAAAATGAATATTAATAAATGTTAAAAAAAAAAACAAAAAAAAAAACACTTAAGTTAACTCTCTTATAGTTCAAAAGCCACACAATGTTTTTTGATTGGCAAGAACCTAAATAGTTTATTATGTCATAAATATAAGTTATATTTATTTTTAGTGCATTTACTCCCTGAATTTCCCTCATCTGGTTTCTAGGGAAAAGATTAACGGTTTGGGCCCTTTGAATTATAGTGAAGTTTTATCCTGTACCACCCTGGGTAAACTTCTTTATTTCTGAGAGTTACACCCTTATTTACTCAGGCTAACTAGAATTGATCTTCTAATTTATTCCCCTTCCTTTAGTAAACTCAAGTTTTCAAAAAATATTCCACTGCTAGTCAAATAGATGTGCTGAAAGAAAAATGATATGTAACTGAAAAAATTATATTTACATTTCTTCAGTCTTTATTGGATTTATAGGCAGTTTTACTATTTTAAAGACAGTATTAAGAATATTGACAACCTAGCACCCTTGTCTAAAAGGAAGAAGCAATGGAGGAATCGAAAATAAGGAACTAAGGAAAGGAGGCTGAGAGTTAACCAAAAAATGAAGGGCCAGCCACTCTCAAGCCAACAGAAAGCTTTTCAATTAGTCACTTGTAACTTAGTTTAGTCACTTAAATAAAAAAAACACTTGTTAAAAATTGTTCACTTAAAAGAAAGGTTCTTCTTCCTGGTTAATGTGGGAGGAAAAAGAATATGCAAGAGAGGAGACTATTAAGGGGAAACTTTTTTTTAATGAATGAGGGAATGAGATATGAAAAACGAATATGTAAGAAGTTAGGATTTCTTTAGTACTTGGGTTTATATAATCGAAACAACCCAACAACAACAACAAAAAAGCAACATTGGTAACAACCGTTAAAAGTCAAATTTTAAGATTAAAACAAACAAACAAACAAACAAACGAATCCTTACTTTGTCTTAGATTCAATACTGTATATTGGTTCAAAGGCAGAAAAATAGTAAGGGTTAGGCAATGAGGGTAGTGATTTGCCTAGGGTCCCAGGTCCCACAGCTAGGAAGTAACTGAGGCCAGATTTGAACTAGGGATCGATCTCATTTCCTGGCTTGACTCTCAATCCACTGAGTCACTTAGTTTCCTCAATTTTTCGGATGTTTTTATATAAGCATATTTTAAGCACACTGTCTAAAAAGTCAAGCTAAGTTCAGTAGTAGGAAAACAAAAGTCAGTACTATAAAACAATCGGGGCTTTATATTTTCTTTAGCCAGTCTGTATTAGTTTTGATTTAAAACAATTCAACTTCATTTAGAGAATGTGAAGGAATGAATTTTGAAAGCAACTAAAAGGAACACAATTTGACAATAGTCAAACCCAAACTGGGACAAGTGACTAAATCCCCCAACTTGCAAAGTCTTAAAAATTCTAGGGAAGTAATATGGGGAAAAGAACACCTTTAGCATTATGTTATTTTCTGCTGCCTCAATACTTTCATTAAGTGGGGAATTAAGTGACAGGGTGACATAGATAGGAAGTGTCTGAGGCCAGAATTGAACCTAGGACCTCCCATCTCTAAGGTCTGGCTCTCAATCCTGAGCCACCCAGCTGTCCCCATAAACAATATTTTATATAAAGGCCAAATATTTTTTCCCCATAGACTATCTTCTCTGAAAGACCAAAGTCAATGTAATGTAAATGCTTTCAATTAAAAAAGCAAACCAAAAAAAACAAAAACCAAAAAACCAAAAAAAAAAAAAAAAAACAAAAAAACACAACACCCTTTGTTTTATAAATAAATCTTCATGGCCATCTTTTTTTTTTTCTGACATTTGTCAAAAGACTAGCACACATGAACACTATGATTTTTGCAAAAATCAAAGAATTTTATGTGGGGAAAAGCCCCATTACACAGAAATTTTAAAACAATTGTTACTTTTTTGCAAGGACATAGGAATTCAAAGTATGCCTAGAATCATTTAAAGCAGTTGTTCCCAAACTTTTTTGGCCTACCGCCCCCTTTCCAGAAAAAATATTAGTTAGCCCCCTGGAAATTTTTTAAAAATTTTAATAGCAATTAATAGGAAAGATAAATGCACCTGTGGCCATCACCGCTCCCCCTAGATCGCTGCACCGGGGGGCGGTAATACCCACTTTGGGAATCACTAATTTAAAGTTTAGGAATAAGGTTGAGAAACTCATATTTTAAAAGGAAAGGACATTAGAGTTGTTCTGTTTGGCCTGAAAAAGGCAGAATTGGGACCAATTCTCTAAACAATTAGAGTTGTCCAAAAGTAGAATGGATTTGCATTAAGTTCCCTGTCACAAGAACAATGGTTTATTTTATCTACTTATCAGGAGTGTTTCAGAAGACTCAATATTTAATAGAAACTGCACTAGGCGATCTCTCACAATAATAGAATCTCTAGCTTTGAAAACTAAATGCTTTAAAATTCTTCTCAAAGTTAGCTAAAGCCTGAATCAGAATGTTCTAGGTTAACTGATATTCCAATCAAATTCGGAGTGTTTAGTTTCCAAAAAAGATGAATACCATTCACCTTTTGACTTGAAAGTTAAAAAAAATATAAGTATATGAAATGTTATAAAAGATTCTAATCAGTCTACAGACCAAGGGCAAACTGAAGACTATATATCCTAACTAGATCAGTCACATAGCAATAAAGATATAACAAATTTTAAAAATCAAATCCCATCACCATTTCCAATGAAGTTTAGCAAAATTTCCAGTAGACTCCCAAGGAGGAAAAAGAATGCAAAAAAGAAGTGGGGTTTCTAGGCAAGCTAACATAATGAATGTAAATTGCCATATAACCTCCACTCCCTGAAAGTAGTAGCTAAAGAGGAAGACACCAGTTAACGCAAGAGCCCCTTCCCCATGAAAATAGGCAATTTTCAAGTTGCAAGCTCTTAATAAAGAAAATGCATAGAAGCTTCACAATGAACCTCTAAACTATAACTCAATTGGCCTGCACAGTTTCCTTAAAACCCTTAAATCTGAAATCCCCAAATATTTGGAATTAAGATTTTAAGATAACTAACATATATTCAACTCCTCCATTTTAAAAATATATTTCTTAATAATGAAAATTCTTTGCAATTAAGAGGCATAATAGGAGTAGGAGCATTTGTAGTAATGCCACCCATAACCAACGAAATAAAATCATGCCCCCAATTTTCCATATTTATTGTCACATTATCAAGCAAAGAAAAAAAAAACTCTTAAAATGGTTATTTTGAAAAAGAGAAACCAAAATATCATGTCTAACTAAATCCATTTCCTAAAAGGAGAAAGAAAAAAAATCAACAAGTGTTAGGTCCAGGATTTTGGAGTGAATAATTCATTGATTGCATTCCCAACACCAAGTCATGGTTCTTGTTTTGAAAAGGGGGTTAATGCATGAGTAAAAAGATGTAGTTGTTAAAATGACCCAACATCCCAAGAGAAATGATATAAATATACACACATATATGAATATATATATATATCTGTATGTATGGGCGCACGCGCGCACACACACACACACACATATATATATGAACAAAGACATTTGGGTTTAAAGTTAGTAGTCAAATTTTCCAAGGACGTCTGATATATATATATATTTTTTAAAAACAAGAGCCAAATGTGTGTATTTTAAACCACCTCCTTGATCTAACACTGTTATAAATTACTGACCGACCCAAATTGTGTGTTCAAATTTTTCCCCTGTAACGTCACTTGGTTCTTGGCTACTAACCTTTCATGTTACTCTTGGTTTTGTCAGTTTGCTTGCCTGTGGGGGTTTGGGCCTGCTGACCCTGCCCACTGGAAGAGGCTGCCTGCTGGGCTGCTTTCTGCTTTAACATTGTCCAATCAAATGTGTAGTCATACTGGTGGTTCAGAGTCCTAGGGGAGAAAAATAACTTGTTTCATATCAATACGTGTTAGCTGTGATGCTCAAACACCAAGGACAGACAATTCATACAACAATCTACGTCTAAGGGCTTGCTAAAATTTATATTTATGCAATACATTTCCATATTAGAGAACTGAGGGGTTCATTATTACTGATTGAAACATACTTCTTTCCTTTTTTTTTTCTTTCTCTACCCCCTTTCCCCACATACAACATGGCTAATTTGGAAACATGTCTGGCATGACTTCTTACCATATTTATTTCTTGCCTTCTCAGTAGGTGAGAGAAAGATGGAAGGAGGAAGAAAAGTTGGAAATGAAAATATGTGAAATAAAAATAATCTATACAGAAGATTCTTTTCTTCCTATAAAGTATTCGAAACTAGTCTGGTAATCCCAACCTCTCTTTATAGATAGGATGGGTAGCAGCCCAGAATTCTCAGAAGTGTTTTATTGGGCTAGTCTTCCCAAAAGTTCAGAGATTATATATACTTCTTGCCTCCAAACCTCACCCCCTACAAATGACCCAAAATCCTAAGCCACCAAACTTGTGTGTATGTGTGTGTACTTTAGTACATACAAGTATATAATTGCATGCATGTATACAATTACATACACATTACATACACACAACAGTAGGATCAAAATTGGTAACAATATATATAGTACACCTCAATAAGCCCAGAGATATCATTCAATACTGAAATATTAAAGGAGCGCGGGGGGAATATTACTGACTATAGTAGCAATTGAAAAGAAAAAATGAAAATTTAAAACTACAATGCTGATAATGGACAGGTGAAATAGTATTAATAGATGACGTGTGTGCCTTCTAATACTAAGAAGAAACCTATGAGTGAGGTTAATTACTGCAGTTATTAAAACCTATTTTACTCATGAGTAAAGGAGGCTTTAAGTAATTTTAATTTGTCCCTGGACACAAAGCTAGATTTGAAGAGTGGGACTTTTTAAACTCAGCTCTTCTGATACACCACAGCTTTATCTTACAAACTGGGATTATAAATTATATTTATAGAAGAAGCCTGTGAGGAAGATATCTGCATTGCCTGGGGACATGCCAAGAAGGATTTAGAGATTTATCAGAGAAACAAACATGCCAGCCACAAGAACATTTCCTCTTAATTAGGAGATAGTGTAGCCATCACTAGCACCTTATTTTACTCCTATACCTTGTGACATGAAAGAGAAATACAATTTTTTTTTGTCTTGTCTCTTGCCATGGTGAAGGAGACCATTTCAACCACAGTATATTTATATAACCTTTGAGCAATAAAAACAAGAGTAAAAAAACTGTAGATCAAACCATAGAATCCAAACTCACATTGAGATAAAGCTAAAATCTGTCATGAAATAGATATCATAGATGCTTGTGACCCTGCTTTTGCCAAGTTACACACAGTCATATACTACTCTCTCTTCTTCAAGACAAAATGGGAGATAAAAGTAGCATGATAGAAGTGTATGAAGAAAGAGAGTAGTGACAACATGGATATAATCTACACTTGGCTCAGATGAAGATCTATAGACTATGGGGGAATCCCTGAGAAGGGAAAGAGAAATGTCATGGCATTCAGATCCAAGATTTCTGGTTACTTTTAACTCCATGAACAGCATTTGTTTTTGAGACCAGAGCCAATGCATTGCAAATCTGCAGTATATTTATACCATCGTTCTCATCATCCTAAAAAAAGTAGAAGCAGCTAACATTTCAAGAAAACCTCTGAAAATCTGGAGTAAGGGTTCTATAACAGCTGATAATTTCAAATGCTCTTTTGGGGGGGGAGGTTCAATGACTGACAGTAAAAATAACAGAAACAATAATAATAATAGCTACATTTATATAGAGCGTTTTACATGCCAGGTATTGTGCTAAGGCCTCTACAATTATGGTTGCAGTAGAACTTCCCTCTAAGCTAACAAATGATCCTGGTAAATATCTTAATACACATGACAAGATTCAAAATTCAGAGCTTGCTTCAATAAACAAGTCTGATCCTCAAAGAGTTCACTATACCTAAACAAAAGACCAAAACTAAAGTTAATTCTAAAAGTATTCAAAGAATGCCATTTTCATTCTCAATCATACATCTGTAAAAAACTTTATAAGACATTTCCACAGTAATCCTATCTGATACTGGCAAGCAGCCTAATGAGACACAGGTGGGGCAGATATTTAAAAAGGTAATTTGCCCACCAAAGTCAACAGCTAACAGAGAGCCAGGATTATAAAAAAGTTTCCTGTGTGCCAATCCTATGTGCTTCTATGTTTTGGATTTCCTATGAAATTCATATCTTCATAAACGATTCCTCTGAAATCTTGGGAAATCATTACCATCATTATTTAAATAAGTCCTTTAAGAACTGGAGGAATTCCACGTGAACTGGAATGACCTCCAGGAATTGATGCAGAGTGAAAGGAGCAGACCCAGGAGAATATTGTACACAGAGACTGATACACTGTGGTACAACCGAACATAATTTTCTACTAGCAGCAATGTAAGGATCCAAAGCAAGGCTGAGGGGACTTATGAGAAAGAAAACTAGCCACATTCAGAGGAAGAACTGTGGGAGGAGAAACACAGAAGAAAAACAACTGCTTGAACACATGGGCTGATGGGGATATTATTGGGGATGTAGACTCTAAATGATAACTCTAGTCCAACTAACAGTAATACAGAATTAGGTCTTGATCAATGACACATGTAAAACCCAGTGGAATTGTGCATCAGGGGGTCCAGGGGAGAGGGAAAGAACATGAAATATGTAACTATGAGGAAATATTCAAAATAAAAATCACAAAACCTCCCAAAACAAACAAATAAATAAGTCCTTTAAGATTTATAAGGTTCTTTACACTTGATCCTCACCATAACACTTATTTTACAATCAAGTAAAAGCTTGATTTTGTTCAGCTTATTTTGCACAGTACAGTATAAGTGAAAGGAAAGGCTAAATTATTATTATGAGGAAATTTGAGTGGGATGCTTTACCCTCAACAATTTCAAAACTGACCTGAAAAGAATACGAAATAGTTGCCTCAGATACATATAATCTGGTGCTTCTTCAAAGCGTAGTCCACGACAATAGTTTAGATACATGGCAAATTCTGCAGGAAACCCCTATAGGATTAGGAATTAAAGTAAGCAAGTCAAAGAAACATTCTGCATGCCTAACAGAAAACACATATGCAATTAAACAATAATTAAGTAGGAAGCGATGTTTACTATTTTCAAAAGTACTGAAAATAAAAATCACCACCCTAAAACTTATGCCCACAATGTACAACCAGTTGTTTCCTTGTTTACTCCCTAATACTGACTAATTTCTCAAGAGCAGCAATGGGGATGGGAATGGGGGAGATGAGAAGGAATCAAACTCCCCATTCTCATGAGGAAGTACTCATAAATGTACTTACATATGTGGGGCAAATTAGTCTAAACAGACTAAACTATGTTAGCATCAAGAGCTATATTAAATATCACCCACACTTGGCCAATTAACTGGGAAGTCAATTAAAATACCATGGCATTATTCCTAGCTGTGTAACCCTGGGCAAGTCACTTAACCCCAATTACCGAGCCTTTACTGCTTTGGAACGGATCCTTAACATTGATTGAAGACAGAAGATAAGGGTTCTTTTTTTAAAAACTGCATTAGCATAAAACAAATTCATAAAGGTTACTGTCTACTCTTGATAGCATGTTCAAAATTTCCAGACTTGTCATAAACTGCTTTTCTGACTGCTAATCAATTAAATGCATCCATTTTATCCTCTTCTCACCTTACACAGAACTTCAACAGGAGTGGACATCTTCTTTTCACTAATCTTTTCATATTTTTGTTTCTTTGTTGCAGCCTAAGGAACATGGAAAATACAGATTATCAAGGGGAATAACTTTAGGGATTAAAAAGCAAATAAATTAAATGTAAAATTCAGAACATAATCTAATGTCCTATATTCCATTTCAAAACTTATACCAATCCTAACTTTTCTAAAGGATACATAAAAGGACCTCTACTTTGGTAGGTCATTCAAAGCTGCAAGTTTTCAGTAATGTACCCATTATGCAAAGGCAAATCTAACTCAGTCATCACCAGAGTTTGCAGGCCACAGCAATAATATTCCCCAAAAAGTAAAGATGAAGAGTAAAGGAAACCTGCCTGCTCCAGTCAAAAGAATTACCCCACTTGTTTACTCCCTAATACTAATTTCTCAACAGCAGCAATGGAGATGAGGGCAGGAGAGAAAGGAAGGAATTAAACTTCCCATTCCCATGAGTAAGTACCAAAGATCTACCACTTGCTAGATGTGCAAATGTAGGTAAAGACTTTTAGGCTCTCTCAGCCATAATTTCTTCATCTACGAAATAATATCTACTTAAAGGGTTGCCAAGTATTAAATGCAATATATATATACACATATATATATTTCTTTGTAAATTGTAAAGTGTTCAAGAGATTAATAGCCCACACTTCCACTCAAATGAAAAGACAGGTTATAGTTTGCCAATGAGAAACAGTTTATGGTCAAGTCATAGACTTCTTAGCTGGGGCCCTAATAAAGAAGAGTAGGGGCTTTGTGGAGAAGCCCAACATCCCTGAGAACAGCAGCACCTCTGGGAACACAAGCCCTGCTTCCAGTGTACCCTTACACACTCAACAGTTGAGAAGAACAACCTAGGGAAAGACCACAAGCCATTTTCAGAAGGTGAAAGTATCACCAGAGCAAGGTGAGCCAGCTTAGCTGAAGTGGCAAGGTACCATAAGATATAGTATATGAGGTGTGATGGGCCAGACGTGTAAAACCTTGGCCATTACATCCCTTCAAATGTGGGTAGAAAGCCTGAGACAATGAGTCTGAGCCTTCTTATATACAAGAAATGAGAACAATTCTTAAGGAGGAAAGTCCTTTTGCCTTTGCTACCCATACAAGTAAGCTCTAAAGCCCTCAAACTCCAGTTTACTAAGCCTCCAGAATTCTACACTTTCCCACACCCATTCTGCAAATAAGCCAAATAAGAAAGACTCATCTCTATTCCTATGATTTAAAAAATAAGTCCAGAGCAACTAGGTGGCTCAGTGGATTGAGAGCTAGGCCCAAAGATAGGAGGTCCTAGGTTCAAACTTGACCAAAGACACTTCCTGGCTATGTGACCCTGGGCAAGTCACTTAATTCCAATGGCCTAGCCCAGTGGTGGCAAACCTTTTATAGACCTTAAAGACCAAGTGCCCAAACTGCAACTCTCAGGGCACACGTGAGCCCCTGTCTTATCCCAGACAGGGGAAGGAAGGAAGCACTCCGCACTCCCATTTAGGCTGCTGGGCAGAAGGGTGGATCATGTGAGAAATGACACCAGGCCCATGTGGAGAGGGGGAATAGAGTAATCCCCTCCAGTAACATAGGTTCGTCAACATGGCCTAGCCCTAACCACTCCTTCTTCTGCTTTAGAATCAATTGATTCTTAGAAGGTAAGGGCTTAAAAAAAAAAAAAAAAAGAAAGAAATTATATGAAAATGTAGTTGTTACAATGTTTAGATGTTCAATATTTTAAAATTAAGTTCACAAATCCCAAGTTATAATTCCCTGCATAGCAATAGTATGACCTACCTTTAATCCTTGCCAAGGCAGGCTGGTCCTGTTAAAATACATCAACACATATCCTAGAGACTCCATATCATCACGACGACTAAAGAAAAGAAAAGAATTTTAGGAATTGTGTGTGTATATACAAACATACATTTTTATAAGAACATTAGAAATGTTTTAAAAGAAAACCTTTGTGAACTGGCATAATAAACTAAGAAACTCAAGTATGAAAAGAAAAGTTCATACCAGTGTTTTTTTTTAAAGAAATAACTAGATTAAAAATGGAGAGAATGCTAAGAATTACTTGTCAACAAACCAACAAATTTTCACAGTGCTTGACTTTAAGGAAAACAAAACAACTTAGAAAAAGTAAATCCATTAATGGAAGCTGAAGCTCACCAAGTACCAAAACAATTCTGAAAGCTTTGCAAAAAAAGCACAATAAAATTAAAATTTAGGTATAGCAAAATAAAAAGTATTAATTGTTTTTAAAGATAATAATAGTACCTAGAGTACTTTGTAAGTAAGGATATTTCTAAGACTTTCCCAAGTAATCACAATCTAAGAAAATTACCTTCAAAGGATATCTGGATTCTAATTTACGATTTTCCCCAATACTGAAAACCACCTCACCAAAAAAGTAAATAATAATAATAAAAATAATAATAAACTCAAATTTATTTAACATTCTTTGTATGCACCTAAAGGACATAAAATATTCCTATTTTTAAAATGATTGATTTAAAGCAAAAATATTATTGCATAAGAGAACAGAATTAACAAAATATTTGACAAAGTCTCTCATTCTGTTGTATGGGAAATTAGTGATATAGGTTAAATAATAGTAAAACCCAGTGGAATTAGAAGAATGGCTAGACTCAAAAAAATCATCATTAATAAGCCAATTCGGAAGTCAGTCTAAAGGCCCAGGGATACATTTTTGGCCTTGTGCTACTTTAACATTTTTACTGATGATTCTGGAGAGTTCCAGGGACCCAATGAGATGCAGTGCAGGATAATAGCTAAGAATTTACTTCAGTCAGGAGGAGCCAGAATAATCCAGAATCAAGTCTAGCTTTTGACAAATTAGCTGTGTGCCACTGGGCAACTCACTTTTCTTTCAATGCCCCAGAAGCTCTTCATAAATCACAAAACAAAATCCAAAATGCAGCTTCTTAAAAGTCCCTTACATTTAGCAGTCATTGGTCCAGTGTTCAAAAAAGTAATGGCCAATAAAGGTATAGATAATGTAACAATTACATTTGTAGACAAGGCCAACAATCTGAATAAAGGAGCCAGGATTTAAAAAGATAATAGGCTGAATAAAACAAAAGACAGCATCTATTAAGATGTGACTTAAAAGGTCTATATAAAATCTTGCATTTTGTTTTTAAAAAAATTAAAACAACTTCAGAAGTATCATATAAGGGAGTATTGGCTAACCAATAGTTTATGTGAAAAAATGTTTGGGGTTTTGATGGACAAAAAATTCAATGATCAACAATGATGCTAGTAGCTAAGTTAATGAAATCTATGGAGTCACAATAAAAGGAATAGTGTGTCCAGGACCAGGGGAAATGATAATTCTAAGTCTATTCTGCCCATCATATGGCATGGGGAACAGACTTTTATTCCACCTGGCCCCTAGGAAAAAGGCATATTTTGTCTAAAGGAAAACTCCCTTACATAAATTAAAGCTACCTAAAAGTGGAATAGACTGCCATAGGAGGTATCAAACTGTTTCTCATTTGGGTTCTCTGTAAAAAGAATTCTTGGTCAGGTATGAATTAGGATAGCCTCTGAGATTCTATCATAACCCAAATTATATTACATGACTACCTTTGAATTTTAAATAAATTACTTAGTATCACAATAATTAGTTAGCTGAAAAGGACCTTAAAGGTCTCATTTTGCAGATGAGGAAACTGAAGCAAAGAGAGGTTTAAGTGTCTTCTCCAGGTTCACACAACTCATAAGTTATTTGATATGGAATTTGAACTCAGATCCTCCACACTCCAACCATTGCTCAATCTACTATACCACACTAAACCATTTTCAAGTCATATCAGTATCTCTAAACACTGTATCTTAATAATGAATTATAGAAAAAAGATTACAGTTTAGATACTAATTCACTGGCATAATTAATCTAGCAAAGACTTTACAGATGAGAAAATGGGAGGGAAGATTTGGTGGAGCACAGAAACATGTAAAAACTGTGAAGTATACAAATAAAAGTGTTCTAGACCTACAACTATAAATATTTCAAATGTCAATTCCTCTCTATGAAAAATGCCTCCACTATCAAATGTTTTAAGTTTTGTTTGCATACTTCCTACTAGTGCTCCCTAAAAACCTACTCTGGCCAGCATTACATTTTTCTCTTTAAAATAATGAGGACGATGGTTCTCAAATTGTAAGACGTGTGAAATCAAACATTAAGACAAATGCAAATAGAATACTAGGGGAAAAAATGTCTTAAGAGTTCATATCAGATTGAAAACTGGATGAGACTTCAAAACAATAAAATGGGAGACAAGATTTAAACCCAAACCCTCAAAACTCCAAAATCTTTATCTGAATTACTAATATAAAAAAGAAAACCACAAATGATTATTATTCTAGAAATTCTACAGAAAACAAACCAAATAGCTGCAAGTTTAAATAAAAAGCCTGAAAATTATTTTTAAAACAGACAGCAAAATAAATCTAAGAGAAAGCATATAGTTGAAGTAGCAGCAAGGGGGACTCCTGGTATAAAGACCTGGTTGATAATTGGAACCTTCAGCAATAACTCAATTTGTATGACCTTGGAAAAAGACACTACCCTCTCTCTTTCCTGGGTCTTGGTTTCCACATCTGGATTTGATTATACCTAAAGCTCTTTCATCAGGTTCAAATGTTCAAGGATCCTAAAGACTGGTTGCATTTACAAGGGAACTTTACTTTTAAATTAATTTTTACAATTATGAACATGATTATAAATAATGGTTAGAGGCAAATGCTTCAAATGCAAAAGAAAAGCAATCAAATTGCAATCAAAGTGCATTTGTACTTTTAAGATTTTGAATCACATAACCCTGACGAGATATTCTTATGCAAAGGGATTAAAAACAAAACCCAACAAAACTTTATTTAATTAACCTTCCTGCTCTGTGAAAAATAGCAGATAGAGTATTTATAGGCATCTTTTGTATTCTCTGCAAGGGATATGCTCACATGAAGAGAGTAAGTTCAACATCATAAAACTTCAGGAATGGCTACTATGTGCATGCAGCTTCTGGAAAGTAAAGTCAATTTTAACAGTTACCTCTGCTCAATGCCAAGATGTGCATTGATACTGGCATATCGGGCAGTGCCAGTGAGATTTTTATCTTCTCTGTATGGTATATGTTGTCTTGTTCTGTTGTCTCTGTACTTTTTGGCCAAACCAAAGTCAATAAGGAATAACTTTAAAAAAGAAATGGAGACAAGTTAGGTTTATAAACATTCAATTTTAAATCCTTTCTTCTTATTCATCAAATGGTTATTACCTCATTTCAATGCAAACATTTCAAAATAAAGTATATAAAGGACAGTTAAAGAGATATATTACAATAAGCTTCTTTACTAGCCTTCACCAATATAAAAACACAACTAGCTCAAGCATTTTGTCATTTGCACTATTCAGCATGCCTAATTCATTCATCCTTTAAATATATGTAGTTACTTTGTTAAATAAGCATGTAGTCTCTTCTCTTTATGAATAAAGATGTATATACTACTCAAGTGAGCTAATTTTGCATAATGCCATGAAACCATAACTATATTTAAATATTTTTGAAATTTCATTTATTTCATATATTTTTAATCAGCAGTTTTGTTTTACAGAAGGCCATATGCTACTCAACATGCCCCAAATCTGGTCATATGAATTAACTTATACACTTAAAAATTTAACATCAATGAATCATGTAGCTGCCAACAAAATTTATAGCCTTTCCTATACTACTCTAATTCAAGGTGACATGCATAAATGCCCAGATATCAAGTTGAGCTTAATTTCTAATGAGCTTTGCTAAGCATTGAAAATGAAATAAACTTAAGACAAAACCAAGAGACTAAATGAACTAAGAAGTTTGTATACTGAAAATTGTTTTGGTATTTAACTGAGTTTAGAATAAAACTCAGTAAATGGTTTTACAGAAATGTCAAGACAGTGCTCCCTCATTTATTCAGGATCTATAAGGAATGAAGTATTCTTAAAATATTAAGAAACTATTTTGAATGAAAAATCTAAAATACATTAAAATATATTGCCCCCAAACCCATTGTGATGAATATAATTTTATCTCTATGTGATAACTCATGAGGAGCATGAGGAACAGTAATAATTTATGACCTTGTAATAAAATAATGTCTTTAGGGCTAAGGTAAGTAGGGATGTATATTATATCAAACAGAAAAAGTTATTATATCTGCTTTTTAGCTATGTATTTATCTCATCAGCCCTTCGGCTAACACTTCTCCTTATTTCTTATCTTTAAAGCTGGCTTGAAAAGTAGCTTACCAAGATATTAAGAAGTGTACAAAGTAAAGTTAAAAGTTACAATCCTATGAATCTATGAAGTCAGGATGTTCTTGAGCTATCTTTTTTATGGCCTAAATAAAGCACAAGAGACTGGTTAGTAGCTATTCTGGCCACTAAAAAACCTGTATGTGTTTTGAACAGCTGAGGATGGCAAAAAAAAAAAAAAAAAAAAGTAACTACCACTAAGTGGAAGTAGTACGAGGTTTCCTTTGTTTTACTATAAATGGACCAATAGCATTCTTATTAAGATATAATTGAGTATTCAAAGCTCTCCAAATAAAATTTTTAAAACTATACTTTATGGTAAGGGATCATAAATGTATTAAATATTGACATAAGACCAAAATACTCAAACAAGTTTAAATGAATTTATAAGTAAAAATGCTAACTATAATTTCTAAGTTCTGCTAGCAAAATAAAATTCAATGTGAAATGAATCAAGAATCATGATTTTCTCTCTCTTTTAGGGTCTCTATTTGCAAAATAAAGTGATTGATTTCAATTGTCTTTAAAGTCTTTTATACTTCTAATTTTGCATGACACTGAGTCTCTACATATAAAATCTAGCTATTAAAATTTAAATCCCCCCTAAGACAAAAATCAATATTAAGCAACATTTTGGGGATGGGGAAACTAAGTATAAAAGTCTACAGAACTGAAATATTTTATATGGCTTCTCTGTTTACTACTCCAGTATATCAAGCAAGAAGTCACATGAAATAGTGCACTGCTCTGAAGTCAGGAAGATTCCACAGAATGCAAATCCTACTCTAAAAGATTAGAGTTGTCCATTTGCATTGATGGAGGGAATCACATTGGTGAAATAAGAAGTCAGGATTTCCCCCAAAAGAGAAAACATGGAAGGAAGTATAACTGAACTTAATCATTTCAACAAATTATTTATCGGTTTCATATATAACTAAGCCATAAACAGATGTATGTATTGTGGCAAAGTACAAAGATACTTTCAAGACTTTTATTAAAAATCAGTACTGGACATCTTTTCATAGCTTTAATGGATAACTCTACTTGTTATGAAAACATTCTCATTGAAACAGGTTGTCTTCTAAACATCTAAATAAGTTGTCCTAACTCCACTATCAGGTTAAAATAACTAAATTACAACTTCGTTAGCAAACAATAAAGAAAAATTTAAGCCCTCTTTTATTTTCTTTGACTACTAAAAATGTGCCAAGAAAACTATATGGACTAAGAAAAATTATCTTAAGTGAAGAAAAGTTGAGCCAGTAAAAAAGGGGCCAAAATGAAATTATAACATGTTCCTAAACGTTACCATTCTTTGAGAATCAAATTCATTAGCTTTACTCTTCCCCTCACACTACTAACAATAAATTGAAACGCTTGTGCAAATATAGTATTCTAAAGAGATTATATGCAATAAAAAATATTTTTTAAAATATGAGACCAAGGATCCCACATATGATGTTAAAGACCACTCTGAAATAGTTGTCTTCAAAATACTAACAAATATAATTATAAAACCAAAATTTAATCAACATCCACTCCTTCATAAGAGCACCCTAACAAATCCCCCCCCAAACCCACTTCCTCAAACTGCTATCTAACCCTTCTCACCTCACCAAACCCTATCCACTCCATCCAAGAACATAACTCCTATTTATAACAATGTAACAGGAATAAAATGTCTCAGATAATGGTATTTCACTTAGCAAATTATTTCCAAGAAACCAAATGTGGTGATATCAGGCAATAATACTGTTCTGAACCATTAAGTAATTTCATAGGTCTAGGAATCTTGAGATTCAATAAAATAAAGACAATACTAGGTAAACCAGGGAGGAAGGTAACCAATAGTAGGTGTCTTAAAAGGATGCCTTTTGATAAACCTGCACATACAAAATTAACTTGGTAATGAAAGTTGCCCAGAGGTTTCTAATAACAGCTTGTTTAGAGGGAAAATGTACATATGCTTTGAATTCTCTTCAAGATCATATACAATTTTAATAAACTGAAGAAAAGATGGTCAACTCAATTATCTGAAGTCATTTCTTTTCATCTGCAGTTTAAACTATCTCATATTCTTCTTCTTCTACTACTACTACTACTACTACTACTACTACTACTACTACTACTACTACTACTACTACTACTACTACTACTACTACTACTACTACTACTACTACTACTACTACTACTACTACTACTACTACTACTACTACAAGTTCATTTCTCTTGCACATCTAGCTAAAAATATAAGAACATTTTCAAATTAAAAAGCAAAAATGCTGCAAAATCTTTAACAATTAAGTCAACTCTTAATTATCTATGTTCATGAATTGGGAACATTTGTATAAGAAACATTTGAAAACAACAATGTTTAGGAATCTATTTTATGGATTCTTTTTTTTTTTTTTTTGCCAAGCAAATACACTTTTCTTATGGTTTTGTTTTGCTAAAATTAAATTTTTATTTCTTGGGCATTTAACAGAAAAAAAAATCCAAAGGAAAGGTTTGCCCAAAAGTGTTTGGGGACATATAAAAAAAGTTCATTTTAGGATTAAAAATTTTGTCTGCTTAATAAGTGTAATTGAAATCTTAAGAACATTCATTTTCAGAGAATTTGGAAGGGGAGAAGAGAAAGGAGAATAGAGTCAGGCCAGTGTTATCCATCAGCACAGCTAAAAAGAGTTGACTATATTAAGATTCTCAAGCAGTCTTAAAACTACATGCATGATCATAACATATGAACACCATTATGCCTTTAGTTATTTGGTTTTTTGTTTTATGGAGGGAAGAATCTAGTGAAAGAGGCATCTAATTTTACAAGCAGGAAAGACTATGGCTCATTTTCTAGTATTCTAAGCTACTCTTGTTTTTTTATTTTTCTTAATGATCAAAACTAGCATCTCATATTTAACAGGATTATGAATCTTCTAAATCTCTTACTGAGATGTGAGACAGTATAATTTGATAGAAAGAGCACTGGACTTAGGAGTCAAAAGACCCAAGTTTGAGTCTCTGGCTCCATTATTTTACTGTCCCCTCAAGCAAATCAACTTCACTTTTCTGACTGTACCACACAGGGTTGTTGTAAGGAGAAAGTAAGATAGCCACAAAATATTTTGTAGCTAGAAAGCTCAGTTACTATTACTGAGATACTAATGTAATATGACTTTTACCAAGGTTTCTGGTTCCAAAATATTTACTGTATTAATAGCCATTTAGTTCCTAAATAGAGAAAAAGGAACATAGAACTAGGATCAATCCTTTTACCAGATGCCCAAGATTTGAAACAAATTTACTTACCTGAAATTCATTAAGGTCAGAAATCAGGAAGACAAAGGAGTTTCCAGCAGTATTTTCAGTATTATACACAGTATTCAGATGCAGCCAAGGTTAGCAATATTCCCCCATGCATTAAGATCTACTACTCCAAGTGCCATTTTAATAAACATGGCTATTCCTTAAGTTCAACCCAAATAATACTATTTAACAGTTTTTAATACCAGAACTATATAGAGCATTTTCTTATGTAGATAGATGTTAGATATCTAAATTAATCCTATTTATACATACTTTTCTCTAAACCTTATAGTTTAAGCAACAGCCACAAGGAAACATCTTAGTAACGTTACATGTTTGCCAAGTATGTCTGAATAATGCCAACGTAAGAGGTGCTTGAGCAAGGTCTACATTCTCCAGAAATCAAACAAAACAAAAAAATAAAACCAAAAAAAGCACATGAATTTGGGGTTGAGGTTGGAATAGGAGACAGTTTCAGACCTGGTTTAATCCTGAGAAAGATGGGTCCTGAGAAGTACTAACAGTCATGCTTCTTTTCCTCTTCCCCACTGGAGATTCTAAACACTAAACAGACAATAGAGGGTGGCAGTGCATCAAACAGGATTGCTTACATTGCAACAATGGCCGGCGCAGACAGGCAACACCGAGGCATCAGAGAAAGAAAAGGGTAGCCAAATGCCATCCTTCTTCCACCAAGCACTGGAGCTTCTCAGTTTTCCAAATAGTGAGAAGAATCACATGCTCAAGAAAATTTGAATCCTAGAAAAAACTTAATTTAAGTGCCACTGTATATAGTGCCACTGCTGTAAATAGGGATAGCAATGGTGACATTTGGCTCTATTTAAAAAAATTAAAAAGCAATTTAGTCTTTGCAATCTTTTATACCACAAACTGCCCTTCCCCCAAAAAAAAGAATCTAGGGGAAAAAATCTTCAGTAAGGAAGAGGTAGAAGGCATTTAGTCACCTTAAAAGTTTATTTTCATAAGCATGCAGGGCTGATTATTGGTAGAGGTGAATGAATTCACCTTTTCAAGATAGGAGCAGTCACTGCTTAATATCAATTCAGAATAATTTTTCATATAATAAATTTGGTTAAAAATAATTTAATAAAAAAAAACACAAGTTGTTCTATTAATAAAAATCTACTGGAACAAGATTACCACAGTATCCAGTTTTTATTCAGCTGCTATTAGTTATAGCATAGTGAAATCACTATAAAAATTATCTACCGACAAAATACTACTTACTTTACATTTGGAAGCTTTTAAAAGGAATCAATTTTTAATTTAAAATTTAAGAGCAATATCTGTTGCTTGAATTTTAGTTAAGCATAATATTGCACGCCCTATGCCAGACTCCCTAAAATTTTTTAAGACATATCTTTATCATTTTTATGGCTGTCACTCCAAATAAAAGGACAAAAGACTTTTAAAAGTTCACCATCATGAGAGTAATATGGGCTGCCTATTATATCTATGTGACTAACAAGTTATTTCTTAAAATGCAAAGCAGCATTTTCTGGGCCATTACTCCAATTTAAAGTAAAAACAAGGTACTACATAATGTCAACCCAGCATGACTGTGCAGACAGTGGGTATTAAGAGGGGTAGTAGCCAAGTTAACGGGGGCAGGGAAACGAAAGGAAGGGGATTGAGAAATGGCCAAATACGAGAAAAGATTCAGAAATCGACAAAATTGCCAAAAAATTAAAACAAATAGTTTGTTTTTCCTCTAATTGAATTACTATCAGATTTTCTTCTAGGACATTTAAGATCATGGTTAATTTGTAGAAAAAAGTTACTAACAAGTCAAAAAATATGTAACTTGAGAATAGGCAAGATTTAAAAACAAGTTACATGTAGACTGATGACTACTGTTAAAAAGCTGTTTCTCAACCAAAAAAATTTAAGTCTATTAAAATAAGTCAGACCGACACTAACATCTCACACGTTAGCAACCAATTCCATGTCTAATGCTCCAAGTTGGCATTCATACAGGCAAACAAAGGTAAACATTTGCAGCTAGAGCTTAAAAATTCCAAACATTGTGATGGCTTAATAAAACAATGGGAATCTTGATTCCAATTAAAAAAAAAAATAATGTACAGTTGTCCTGCAGTTGAGAATTTCTATCAGAACACAGCATGCTTAGTGCATTGCCAATGCTGCCTGTCTGCCCGAGCTGAACATTGAATCGGTAAATTAAGCAATTCACTCAACAAAACTAATCATTGAAGAGAAATTTTCTATACGATTACATGGTTTTTGACTGCAATCATGCATCACTAAGACCCACTCACCATATAAGTTCAACAGCTCTCAGAAATCCCAAAGTATGAAAGTGATTTTATGGCATAATAATTTCACTCTTCTGAATTATTTTTTAAAACCCTCCCAACTTAGCACCTGGGCAAATTGTAATATACAAATAAAATTGTCAGTTACTTCTGAAATAGGCTCAAGGTAGGACTTTCATAGCCACAGATTCAGGGGCTAAAGAATAATGATAACCAACCATGCTCAGTCAGCAAACTTTAATGCCTTAATGACATTGATGGGTCAATAGCTTCAGGGCTGGTGCAAACACATGTCAGGAAATCCAAAATTCAGAGCCAAAAAGTTAACACCAGATTTTAATATTTACAAAAATATATTGGGGGTAAGGAGACCAGGGACGAGGAGTTTCACTATTATATAATAAGTGAAAGGTGGACATAGTAGTTCAAAAGTGAAACAACACAGGCAACTAGATTTCTTTATAGAGCATTTGGACTTTTAGATTAAAATATCTCCATATGGGGGACTAATGAACCTTTCTCTTGGCTTGAAGGAGTTGGAAAACAATAAAGTTAACAAGTTAGGAGTTAACATGATTTGGTCTTGTGGCACAATCTTTATAAGCAATTACAAACAGTTAAATTAAGTGCTATGAATTTATTTTAAAATCAAATTTTATCAGATTAAAGATATGCTTTGTTCTTTCATGCAAAGAACACTGGACTAACCTTATTACAGTGACGCCCAATACCCATTAGGAAATTATCAGGTTTAATGTCTCTGTGTATAAAATTCTTTGTATGCACAAATTCAATTCTACTGATCATCTGAAAAAACAAAAAACAAAAAAGAACTGAGTTAAAATAAAAGAACAAATAAGTTATAAACAAATTGGTCTGTCCAAAAAGTTTATAATTACTGTAAGGTTTTCCCTGAATCCCCCCCCTTCACCAACCTCTTTTAGGTCCCAAGAACAGTATTTTACAAAATTATACAAATAAAGGGACCACACAACATTTCTGAAAAACGTCACCACTTAACAGTGGTCCAAAAGTCCTTAAAAAGTACAATTTAGTAAGTGTATTTAGGCAGCTCAGTGTAATAATCAGGCCTGGAGATGGAAGTCTTAGGTTCAAATCTGGATCAGATACTTCCCAGCTGTATGGTCCTGAGAAAGTCACTTAATCCCAAATGCCTAGCCCATATCTCTTTTCTGCCTTGGAATCAATACTTAGTATTGATAATAAGACAAAAGACAAGGGTTTTAAAAAAAGTACAGTATATCAACTGTCAATAGATCCAAGGCTAGTATCTTTTTCTATTAACAGTTCATAAGAACATAAAAGAAATCTCTTTGTGGTAATAACAAAGACATGAAGCTACTGTATCATAAAATGACATCTATAACCCCTTAATTTTTGTGAGACACCCCCCCCATGTGGTGAAAGTGAGGGAGAAAGGAGAAAAAAGGAATTGGGGAGGGGGAGAAAGAAAGTTCATAGGCATATATAGTAGTTTTCTGTTTTGTTTCATATTATTTCCATAAATGTACTCTCCCATCCCAGTCTAATTGTCATGCTAACTATTCCCCAAACATGACATTCCACCTACCATTTCCATGCCTTTGCCCAAATGGCTGAATTACATTCCCTTCTACTTCTGCCTCTTCCTGACAGGACCTCCTACAAAGCACAGTTCTAGTGCTTCTTCATATAAAAAGTCCTTTCTTGGACTTCATAGTTACTAGAACACTCTTCATCTTGAAAATACTTTGCATATCCTTTATTCTTTTTTGTATATATGTTATAGCTCCCAATACAAGGTCAGTCTAAAAGGCTGGGGTTTCCATTACTAAGTTTATATCAGAAAGACCCAACAGTTTAGAATAGAGCAATTCTTTTGTTACTTCCTAGTTGGGATATCTCCAGTTTCTATTTTTCATTTGCAAATGTCTTAGGTTTTTTAAACTATAGGTGTAGATACTCTCCTACTCTTGCCATTAAATCTTGCCACAAATATCCCTGAAACTAAGTGCTAAAAATGAAGAAAACTCTTTAATAATTACCTTTTGAGTACAAAGAGTTAGGCATTATATAATGATATTATTCCTTTGACCTAACTCTTCCCTATCAAAGGAAATATGCTATCACATTCACTTCTTAAAAACTCCAATTGTTGGTATATTAGTCAAATGGTAGACAAATTATAATTATAGATATTTACTTATAAGTTTATGTGATGATGTTTATCTTTAATACTGTGTCAATAACCATAATTATTTTTACTCAGGACTGTCTCTAAAATACAAACATACTTGAATTCATAAAATGTTTAAAAAAACAAAACTATTAATCTACTGGGAGGTCCCTAATAAGATCTCTGAAAGGTAAAGAGTATACTAGAAAAAACATTTGATTTGTATCAGAAGACACTGGCCTTTTGTCATACATCATCTTGGCTCCCCCCAATCCCTTATTATCTCTGATTTTATACAAGTTACAACCTCTCTACACTTCCATTTCTTCATCTGTAAAATAAAATGTTGAGGCCACTTTAATGTCTACCTTGTTTTTCAAACTTATTTATTCTGAACTTATGGAATGTGCAATTTTTACCATTCTCAGAGGATTGTATGAAAAGGAAATGAGAATGAGCATAAAAGCTTATAAACAGTAAAGTACTCTGGAAATATAAATTATCACTCAATTTCACAAGTCTAATCTCAAAACAACTATTATGGGGGTAGCTATGGGTGGCACAGTGGATTGAGAGCCAGGTCTAGAGACGGGAGGTCGTAGGTTCAAATCTGACACTTCCCAGCTGTGTGACCCTGGGCAAGTCACTTGAACCCCATTGCCTAGCCCTTACCACTCTTCTGCCTTGGAACTAATACATAGTATTGATCCCAAGACGGAAAGTAAGGGTTTGGGGGAAAAAAAAAAACAAAAACAACCAAAACATAATTTTTTAAATTTAATCTGTAAATTAAAGTTTAATTTTTAGGATAAAAAAATTAGACATGCGACTACTGATTTAAAGAAATCTGTTTCCGTCCCCTTTTTTTCAAATTCAAAAGTTTTTAATTGTCCACTCATTTTACTTTGGGCCATCTCTAAAGAAAGCTGAAACATATCTTCTTATCTTCCCCAAACACATATAACTCTCCCTGAATAATTTCAATACATTTCTGTCTTTGATTTAAAGATCAAATGCCATTTTTATCTCTAATATCTATCTATAATCTGCCATACAATTTCCAACTGCTTTTTTTTTCAACACACTTTCCCTTCCCTCTTATAAACTCTTTTAACCCTGTCAACTATTATATTGCCCCCTTTCCCATTCTTTACTTCTCAATGAGTATACATACCTCTGAAAGAAGCTCCAAAATTGGGAAGTCCAAGAAAAAGCGCTTTAATTTTGTGTACTTCCCATTCTAAATAGGAAGAATTGTTTTAATCTGCACATAGCCACATTAATACCTGTAGTTTTGTTTTTGGGTGGAAGAGGGAAGGACCACTCCTGCCAACATCTTTAGAGACATCTTTTTAAGCCTTTTTGATAATAATTATCCAGAAAGAAGCTCGTATAGAACTTAGAATTACATAATGTTAAAAATCAGAGATTTTATATCTAAGTCCAACCTACTTAATTTATAGATGAGTGAAACCCAAAAACCAACTGGTCTCAAATTTTATGAATCACTAAGAGATTCCTGAGAAAATCTAAGATTTCAGACCAGTGCTCTATCATACTGCCCTCTTTTCTAACTCTCCAGCCTGACAAAAAGCTACAGAAGCATGACAGTAATAAAAAGACAATTTGGAATGAAATGCCCTTCTTGCTCCCAGTCTAAGAAAGAATAATAAAGAAACTAAGGCTACAAAAGTGAGTATCTGTTCCTTTCAGTCAGTTTGCTAAGCTCATTAAAAGAGAAATTACTTGTTGACTGGAAATTACCAGTTTCTTTTTTCATGCTGTGACAGATTTGGAAGAACAGCTTAAAATTTTACCAAGACCTTTGGGACATCTTATATAACTATAATTGTTTTCTACATGGTCAAATGGGATCATATTACAAATCATTGACATTTCAGAATTATGCAAAAATGCAGTTCCAATGTTACATACCTGGTCGGCTAACATAAGTACTGTTTTCATCGTGAACCTGCGAGAACAGAAATTGAAGAGGTCTTCAAGACTGGGTCCAAGAAGATCCATGACTAGAACATTATAGTCTTTTTCTTGACCATACCACCTGTAATAGATATAAAAAAAGTTTACTATGAAAAATTACTTTAAAATTTCCATTAATTAATTGTAGAGAAAGAATAATTTATATAAGCTTAGGAATAAAATTGTCTTCCATCATTTTTAAAAACCATCTCAATATGAAAAGAGGTAGGCAAGATATATAAAGAAGAACATCAGAGATCTGGGCTTCTCTTCCACTAATTACATTTATAAAGCATGATAGTGTTTGCAAAGTATTTTCCTCACAACCACCCGGATGAGGCAAAAAAAAAAAAAATTGCTAAGTATGACCCCAATTTACACATAAGGAAACAGACTCTGAAGGGCTATTTGCTCAGGATTCGCGGGATTGAATCTTAAGTCTTCTGACTTCAAGTGAAACATTTCTGTCACTATGACTTATTTATAAAATGAAAATACTTGGGGCAAATAGTAACTAATTTTAAGTTAAGGTCTTATTTCCTTGAACCTAAAAATTCAGTTTTTAGTTGAGACACAACTAAGAAATTCTTACAACAGTATCTGATTATTTCTTAAAATAAAATGCTATAAAAATGATTTAAGAGTTATTGCTCATAACAGTATTACCATTATAGCAGGAATTGGTATATATTAGACTAAATGAATTATTCCAAAAAATTACTTAAGTTCACCCAAGAACAGAAATAAACCCAACTATTCTTCTCCGTACCTATTTCAAATAAAAATGTATTGCCAAGTTGATGAATGAAATGTTTTAAGACAAAAAATTCTGCAAAAATGTTTCTAAAGTCAACAGGTCTCTAGGTTTTTAATGAAATTCCTATACATGTTGTTACTTGTTGATTTCATATTCCCAAATTATCGTTAATCTTATACACTAAGATCAGTTTCAGCATAGTACTTAGCACAAAGTAGAAACTCATGTGTTCATACAAACGGACCTATGACTTAGTAGGTAAATATTCAGAGGAAACCAAAGATAGAGGAAAATACATATAGTGACACACACAACTTTTTGTAGCAGCAAAGAACTGGAAGTCCTTCACAACTGTGGAATATGGTAAAGTTCTTCAAAGTAGTCCTTCAAAACCCTCACAAAGTCTCATTTATCTCAGCCTTTTCTAAATCACATGATTCTACAAGCACTAGCATTCCAATTTTTCCTTAATCCATTGTATTTTATCTTCCTTTTCAGTTCTGCTAAAGTATTTAATAGCATTATGCACCCCCTCTCCCTTATTTTTGCTTCAATGTAGAGAATTTCAGTTTTTTTTTTTCCTGTAGGCTAGCCTTAGATTATTCCGAACACTTAAAGTAATTTTGGCTCAAATTTCCTGATATAAGTCTTTCCTGATCCTTGATGCCTTCCAAGATTCTCTCCAATTTGTCCTGCGTATAACTTATTTGTATTGTATTATCACCCTCATTTGATACTAAATTCCTTTCTTGCAGCAAAGGTGACAGCTTCTGCCTTTATTTGCATCCCCAGTACTTAGTACAGAGCCTAGCAAATAGTGGGCACATAAGTGCTTATTGATTTTGCAAATAATTAAAAATTTTAGTACCAGAACTATATAGAAACTGGAGATAATTTATATCTGTCTTTTTTATGATTTCATGTCCTCCCAGACTAGAATGTAAGTGTTGTATGAGCAAGAGCAACCTCTTGTACTTCCCCACATCACCTAGAACCACACACTAGAACATGGTATCTCTGAAGTTTACTCTCAAGTCTCTTAATAATGAGTCCAAAAGAATGCAGATGAAACATACCACTAATTCCCTAACAGAGAAGAGATTAAATTTAAATTGGAATAAGTTGATTCTAATTAAGAGGAACGGAATGCAAGAGGACTTCAAGTTTACTCTCAAGCTCACTGTCTACAACATGAGGCATTTATCTCATTAATGGATAGATATAAAGAGAAATAAAATAAAGGTTACACTAATTATTCTTTGACTCAGCCATATCATTCCAGGCATACAATCCCATTGAAGTCAAAGACAAAAAGGTCCAATAAAATATACAACAAAACATTCAAAGCCCCACTTTTAGTATTGGAAAAAGGAAGGAAGGCTGTGTGTTTATTAACCGTGAAATGGTAGAACAACTGTGATGAATGAATGCAATGGTATACTAAAGAAGGCTGAATTTGGAGTAACAGGGTCCAATCATCTACCAATTTTTTGGCTTTGAGGCTGGACAAATCACATGCCTTAAGTTTGACTAGATGACCTCTCTAAGATCCTTGCCAGCTCTAAATATATCATCAATGAAGATGACTTAGGACAACTTGTCTAAAAACTGGTGGGCAGTAAAATAATCAGAAACAAAAGGCTGTATACACAAGAACAAATGAAATTATCATACACATTTCTTTCTTAGGGAGCTTAATTTTGCAGAACCAAATGTGTAACTTTGATTGTGGAGTAGGTGTGATGGTGGGGCCTCAATTAAAACTAGAATACAGAAAATAATACCAAAGCTCTCTAATCTATAAAACGAGGGTTGACTTCTTAAAATGCCTGGTACAGAGTGTATAATAGATGTGCCCTATAGGCAATTGCCTTGACTCCTCTGGGTCTCAAATTCAAAAGTTGTATCATCACAACTTAGGGGACCCTAGTTATCAATGCTCTCATTCTAACTATGATGAACCTGAACCCCACACATGTGAGATGACTTACCTAAAATATGAATTCGACTTCTAGCAAGATGGCTGAGATTTTGTCTAAGCTCCACCTAAGCCATTTCAAAATAGCTAGAAAGGCACCAAAATAAACTAAAAGAGAAAATTAATAAATTGCCTCACTGGTAGAAAAATAAAAAAACTCACAAGGTTGTCAAGATTAAATGCAAAGCACTTTGCTTACTGTGTGCCAAGTACTGTGGATACGAAATACACAGACTCTGCCCTCAAGTAGCTAATATGGCTGGAACATGAGAAGAGAAATGTTCTACAGTCTGGAAATAAGAGTTTGGAGGATTTTATCCCAGAGGTAACAGGGAACCTCTGAGAGCAAGTAAATACTCTAACAAACCTGGCTTTAGGAATAATGCTGATATCTGTGAAGAAGAGGGATATAGTAGATAGTAGATAAAGGCAGGCCATAGAAGAAAACTATTTAAAATATGGTGGTGGTAATTGAAGATTTTGTGAAGTTAGAATTGGCAAGACATAGCCAAATGACTGGGGATAAGGAAGAGGGGAAAGAGATGAAGGGAAAAGGAAAATGAGTTGATGATGATTATGAGGTTGAAAACTGGTTACTGTATAAGTGGTGCCTTAACCAAAAGTTTAGTCCCCTAAACCACCCCCAATTTCTTACATCTGTCAAACAGGGTTGTATGAAAGCACTTTTTTTCTCCAAGACAAAAAGCATTTTTTAAAACAAATCAGACCTTGTTGTTTATTGAAAAATGTAACATTGTTCCTGGTTTTCTATGTATCCCTCAGAAAACTCAACAATTATAACTCTCCCTACCTCAATTTCATGGGAAATTATCTCCTACTGTGAAATCCTCCCTGAATTCCCCTACTTATTAATGTCTCCTATGTCCCCAAATATAAAGTATTTAGGGCAGTTTTTCCCTTTTTATTCCCAGTTCCTAGAAAAAAAGAGTGCTTTACAAATAACTGATGCCTAACAAATATTTGCTGAATTTAATTTCTGATTTTTTTATTCTTGTTCATCTTAGCATCATTTACCCAAGTTACCTAAAATGAAAAATCATCTAAGAAAAATTTAAATCCACTCTTCCTTGCCATTACAACCTACTAAACATCTAACATCTAAATTCATATCTTTTCCATTCCTATACTAGTTCTGACAAGTATCTCTCCCATCAATCCTGGACTATTATTAATAGCTTCCTAACTAGTCTTCCTACCGCCAGTCTTTTCTTTTCAAATATGTTCAGTTCACCACCCTGTTAAAAAAAATTTACATAGTTCCTTTTATTCTCACAAGAAAAAAATATAAAATATTTAACTTGACATTCAGGGATCAACTAATATTTCCAAATATACCACTTACTACTACCTACCATATCATACTGCCCCACTCTGGTTGACTATTATTCAATTCTACTTCCAGTCTTCCTACCTGGCATGACCTGTTATTCATCCTTCATAGCCCAATTCAAGGCCCATTTTCTCTAGTAAAAAGTTCTTGGAACTAGACTTACTTTTTTATGTACTTCCAGTGACCCCATCTCAGTCTTGCCGCCTGGACCAGAGAGAAGACCCTTAAGAACTTAAAAGCTTCAGTTCAAGAACTCCCATCTTTAGCTCCACCTGTCTTGAATGGTGAGTGCTTCACACAAGTACACTCTTAACTAGGCCACTTCAGCTCATTTTACTCCTAAGGCTTCCTTCTTCTCTATGCACTTATCCCCACTTAATCACAATCAAATGAATATTGCCAATCTACCCCCCTATTGTTTCACTTACCATCTCCTTACTTTCCAAACCAAAACACCCACTAGATGGCATAGGCAATTAAATGGTTGAGAAATAAATTTTTTCCAAAACATTCCAACACATAGTAAGATGGAGGTCCTTCCACTGGTGTGATAGTATTTTAAACCATCTGCACCATCCTTTGATACTTACTGATATTGTGACTTTTTTTAAATCATTACATACAATGGTATGTAGAATTATTTGGGGCAACAAGTAAAATTTGACAGTTTCATTTGTGACAGCAATAGTCATGTTGTGTGGTAGAATTAGTGTTTATCCTTGACCAGTGAAAACTGTATCAAGTTGGTTTCCATGTCATACCAGTTTCACTGCCATCTTTTGCTGGACTTCTTACTCCAAGAAAATGTACAAAAGCTGCAGTGCTCTCATTCCCCAGTAGATAATTAGTTATAATTAAGATTATAATTAAGATAAGAACAGACAGTTTCCAAAAGAAATCCAAGCTACCAACAGCCAAATGAGAAATGTTCTAAAATCATTAAAAAGAAAAATTCAAATTAAAGTGTCTACTTTATACCTATCAGACTGGCAAAGACAACAGTAAGAGGAAAATGACAAACGTTGATGGGACTATGGGAAAATAGCTATCTTAGTGCACTGTTGGTAGAAATATGCATTGGTCGTTCTAAAAAATTGGGAATTATGCCCAGAAAGTTACCAAATTGCACATTTGATCCAGCAACATTGCAACTAGGAATATATCCTAAATCAAAGAAAGAAAAGGATGTATGTGTGAGAAAATATTTATAGCAGCTCCTTTCCTAAAAATTATTAATATTTACAGTAGAGTGATCATATAGAGTCTACATCCATAATCATCGACCCATGTGATCAAGGAAATGTTTTTCTTCTGTGTTTCTACTTCCACAGTTCTTTCTCTGGATGTGGATAGTGCTCTTTCTCATTAATCCCTCAGAATTGTCCTGGATCATTGCATTGCTGTATAGCATCTCTTTTCATGGTAGTCCCAAACTGGACCTTTATTGAGCAATGGCTAAGCATAATGTGGTACATGAATAATGGAATATTATTCTGCCAAATTAAGAAATTATGAAACGGACAATTTCTAAGGAAACTGGGAAGATCTTTATGAATGGATGTCAAGTGAAGACAATTTATACAATGATAACATTTTGGAGAAAAACTATGAAATACTTTAGATTCTGACTAACATTTTGGTAAACCATGAGTCCAAAAGAATGGAGATGAAACATACCACTAATTCCCTAACAGAGAAGTGATAACATTTAAAAGGGGGGTGTGTGTGTGTGTGAAGAGAGAGAGAAAGAGAGAGAGAGAGAGAGAGAGAGAGAGAGAGAGAGAGAGAGAGAGAGAGAGAGGGTCAATGTGGGAATTTTCTGTTTGACTATGCAGCTTTGCATTGAAAGCTGTGTGTATGCTTTCTTTTTAAATTTGCTCAAAAGGGTTATCGATAAGGACAAATTAACTTTAAAATCAACTGTTGCCTTTTTTAAAATTAAATTTTTTAAATTTAAAAACATTTAAAATTGCAGTCCTCAAAAAGCACACTACTTTGAGTGTTAATGCTACTGTAGCAACTGCTGAGGTGAAAAAAAAAAAAAAGTCACACGTTTAGAGAAACATGAAACGAACATAAATGGACCAAAGAGCAAAAGAAATCACGGTTAAAAAAAAAAACCAAACACCAAAATTAGATAAGCTACTGCTGCTAAACATACTAATAATTCCTCAGAAAACAAGCTAAGACATCCAAGAAGGACTTGGCAGGTGGGACTATTACTGATTCCTCTATAACAGTGATTCCCAAAGTGGGTGCCACTGCCCCCTGGGTGGGTGCTGCAGCGATCCAGGGAAGCGGTGATGGCCACAGGTGCATTTATCTTTCCTATTAATTGCTATTAAAATTTTTTAAAAATTAATTTCCCGGGGGCTAAGTAATATTTTTTCTGGAAAGGGAGTGGCAGGCCAAAAAAGTTTGGGAGCCACTGATCTAATCTATCCAACTTCATTTCTCCACAATTCCCAAATATAAAAACTTCCAACTTTAATGATAATGGTGTCTCCCTTTTATTCCCTTTACTCACAAAACTTGTACATTTCAAAAGCCACTTGTTATATGGAAAATTAGGGGATTGGATTAAATGTCTATAGTCCCTTCAAGTTCTATATCCAAGATTCCAAGATGTTGATCCAGTCATTACCACCTTGAGGATCACTGTACTGCCAAACAAATATTTATGTTCCAGTAATTGTACTAATTTCCTGACTCAGTTTTCTTCTCAGTTAAATAAGGGAGGAGGGTTTAGATTAGATCAGTAAGGCTTTTCCCTTTCTAATGCTATTCCTAAATTTCCTTTAAAATCTATTTCTCACTTTTTATTTCATCTATGAAAAATAGTTCATAATATTCTGGATGATCACACCTTATTTCTTAAGTCAAAAATATGGAAGACATTTTAATTGCTCCTTAGTAATTTGTGACTGTATGGTTATATCTACAACCAGACAGAGGCTAAAGTTAGGTGGATAAAGTCAAGAAGACTTGTGACCCCACCAGACATGTCGGTTAATCTGCTTCATTTTAATCATTTCTAAAATAGGGATAATAGTATCTATCTTCCAGAATAATTATAAATATTAAAAGATATATTTGTCAAGAGTTATGTTAATGCCATTAACAGAAAGTCTTCCATTTTTTTTTCTGGCTGCTACTTGCAAAATTGATGGATTGGCCAACATATGCTTTCCCAAAAATGAATGCACTTTTTTTCCTTGTTGATGAAAAAAATTGAAAATTTAACAAGGTTTATGATCACTTGTACAAAACTTAAACTGGTCAGTGGCCAAATTTCTCATCAACTCAAGGTGTGAAATTTAACCCCCTCAAAATTTATTAATAAAAAATATTTCCAACTTTTTTTTCCCCTGAAAAAGTGAGTAAAGTTATTGGTCTTTTAACTTTTTCTTTCTTTTATCAGGCAAGCAAGATAATAATCTGCACAGAATAATACCCTCTGAGATAGCAATGCTCCTATACTAGGCAAAGAAGACCAAAGAAAGGAAAAATTGCTACAAAACTGGGGTTAAGTGGCTTGTCTAGGATCACACAGCTAAGAAATATCTGAGATCATATTTGAACTCAGGATACTTTCCATCTCCAGGCCTGGTTCTATAACTGCTGAGCCATCTAAGCTTCTCCTGGAACAATATTTTCAATCCATACTGAACCTAGAGAGATATTCTGAAATTGCTATAGAAAATATACTATCTTCATTGTATAGGAAGTGACCGCTGCACCAGATATAACCTCAAACAACAACGTTTAGCTCCATTTCCCTCAACTTCTAGCAGGGAATATTACAAGGAGATATTAAAAAGTAGGTAACTTTCAGCTTTTTCAACTGTTTAAAAAAAAAAAACTTACTACTTCTAGAAATGACCAAAAAGTCTTCAAGATACAGAATCACATGGACTTCTCCAAAAATAAAGGCTAAAGCTTTTTGGACACACCAAAAAGGTATATGCACAGAGTAATGCCATAATTGCTTCCTTTCAATTAAGTCTTTAATAACAATTCTGCCCAAAAGAAGAAAATGAACTAGATCATGCCTTGTGTCAAAATTACTGTTTAAACTTGCTGTACAAACAACAGGAAGCATTCTCAAACCCTCACAAATGTCAGTTATTAGATCTATATAAGGAAGGTCTAAAACCAAGAGTAAGAAAATTACAGCACACCTGTTTTTTTGGTATGGCCAGTCACCTAAACTGGCTTTTACAAATTTCAATCCTTTTAATGTCTGGATTTGGTCTTGGCTAGTTTGCTAACTTCTGGTTTAAACTACACCTAATACACTCCCCCACAAATCACCTTCAAATAAACTTACATAAGTATCAGAAAGCTATCAATTTCCCAATTCTGCCAAGCAAGAACCAATCTTCAGGCCAAAAGTACTTTTGTTAATGAATTTTAAGGGGGTATTTTCAGTCAATGCTTAAAGAAATTAATTCAGATTTACTGGCAGATAATTATCTGTCACATCTATCATACAGCAACATTGCACTATAATGTCTAACCTATGCAACTGTACAGTCTAAAGTCCAAGGGTTTAACTAAATATCTTGGTAGACTTGAGTCAGAAATCTGGCTTCTTAAATACACAAAGGGGAACAAGTTGAGGGACTCATCAAACTGAGACAAATCTCTAAAGGCCTTTCCATCTGTAAAACACTTAGGATCATCCTAAATCCCAAGGAGTTAAGTATATTCATTCTTCCTAGCAAAGAGAAATTTATTATACAATTTTAACACACAAACCAATTGAATTGTAACATTTTTAGTTGGTGTTCAAAAATTATGTGGATTATCATTTGACTAATTTTCTTCCAACTGTTTGCTGACATAACTAAAGAAAACACAATGAATGACAACTGCAGATCTCTCTTAATCATCAGGATTCTTTGCAATTAATTATCAATGTTAGGGTTATTTTTCTTTCACAATAAAAATTACTAGTTATGATTAATATACAAATAACTTGTTTGCACCTTAAATTTCAGCACTGTATAATGCAAGTTTCTACCTGTCCTGGAATACAAATATTTAAGTTCTCTGAAATAGAATGTTAGCAATTGCAGGATTCCTGAATTAATTAGAACAGAAACTTGTTTTTTGGTGGGTTTTTTTTTTAAGGAAGTATTTGAGAACTTCATTCCTCCTGCCCATTACACTATGATAAAATGTTATTTCTTGAATAAGGCTTTAGTGTCCAACTTATCTGAAAGAATTATTCAGTGTGTCCCTAAGTTATAGTTGAAAATTCAAGTCATTCAAGTTTTATATCTATTTGTCTTCAACAAAATTCCACATCTCTTCATTTTATTTTTTAGTATGTCCATGAAGTAAACGACCCATAAAACAATCTATTAGAGAAATGGCAATAAAAACAACACAAAGTTTTAACAAAAAAGATAGAGATCTAAGAAGAGAATTTTCTGACTTCTAAATAATAGTTGTTCCATTTCATTATGCTGGTCCTTTCATAGTGACCTCCACCACCACCCAACAAGCAAATACAAGATGTCCCAAAAGTTTTAGCACATTTTAAAACTTTAGTAACGTCACAAGTTTACACTTCTTCAAAAGTACAAAAAAATTCAAAAAGTTAGTTATTTAAAATATTGATATGTTCTTATTAAAATTCAACAAATCAACTTCTTGAGCTACATATTGCTTTCATCAGCTATTGCTCGGTAACTGAAAAGACTGCATTTAATTCTAGCTATTAAGATCATCCAAAGGTTTTGATCCATATACAATTTTGATATAACTACAATAAATTATAATAGAAAGATCATAAGACAGAGGTGGCCAACCAAGAAGGTCTTCTTGACTGATCCATCTGAGAAAGTATTACACAGAAAATAAAACAAAAATTTTATTATTGGGGATGAGAAGCAGGAGAGATATGATGGGGGAGAAAATGAAGTCATCCACTAACTATCCCAATATTCCCATCCAAACAAATTTAAAATAATGCCTCAAACAGAATTTTGTAGTGGCAGAGTCAACAAAAAGCCAGAATAAGACATTTTCCCAGCATAAGACAACTTAAGAGATCAGCAAAAATGACAACAGGGTGGACACCAATTGGTAGCACACTCAACACAGTTGAATATAGGTTCTGGAGATAGCTGCAGCAAAAACTAATAGCTGTTCTCAGACCAGAGACAGAAAAAGTCTTAACAAGTGTTAAGAAAGATTACATGGGACTTGATGCTGACACCAAGTACAGCTGGCCTGGGTTACAAACTTGGGTGGAGAGAACTTGCGGGTCAGTCATATGGAAGCAGGGGACCCTGTCACAGTTCCAAAGCTCAAAAGAATTCTAGATATTGCAGCCACAGGGGAGCAGGGGCCCTCCCTGGGTAAAGATCAAAATGCAGAGCAGAAGAGCAGTGATCACATTACTTTGGAAGCATTGAAACTTGCAACTCTCCAGAACTAGCTCTGAAAACAGCAGCATAACATAAAGCCTGAAGCTCAAGACAGTGAGCTTCCTCATCCCTAAGATGAAGAGATACATTAATACAATTTTAAGTTGATACATTAATATCAAGTTCAAGTTCAAGATACAGGATGGAAAAATGAGCAAACAACAATAACAAAAGACCTTGACTGTTAAAAGCTACTATAGTGGCAAGGAACATCAAAACAAAATCAGAAGATGACAACAATGTGAAAAGAAGTATAAGAAAATGCCCAAAGAAAAATGTTTATTGGACCCAAGCCAAACAAGAATTCCTGGAAAAGTAAAATGGAAAAATTTGAGAAAGTAATGAGAATGATTCAAGAACATTACGAAGAGAGAATGTTTGGTAGAAGAGACACCAAAAAATACCACAGAAAAAATATCTTAAAAAAAAGAATTATCAAATGAAGGGAAAAAATTCTTATAAAGCAGAATAAGTCAAATGGAAAAAGCAATACGAAAATTCATTGAAAGAGTTCCTTAAAAGGTAGCACTGACCAAGGAAAAAGAGATACAAAAGCTCTCTAAAGAAAATAATTCCTTCAAAATTAGGATTGGGCAAGTGGAAACTTAATGACTCTATGGAGACCTAAGAAACAAAACAAAATTTAAGAAATTAAATAGAAAGAAATGTGAAATATATCTCATTGGAAAAAGTGATCTGGAAAACAGAACAACAGAGAGGAATTTTTAAATTGTTCAACTACCTAAAAGACATGATCAGAAGAACCTAGATATATTTAAAGAATTATCAAGAAAAATTGCCAGAATATCTTAGATCCACAGAGTCAAATAGAAATTGAAAAAACACACTGATCACTTCCTACAAGAGATCCAAAAATGAAAGCTTCCAGGAATATTATAGCCAAATTCCAGAGCTCAAGGCAAGAAGAAAACACTACAAACAGCCAGAAAGAAATAATTCAAATATTGTGGCACTAAAGTAAGGATTACATAAGACATAGCAGCTTCCATGTTAAAGAAGTGGTGGACTTAGAATATATTCTGCAAAGCAAAGGAGAGCTAGGATTACAACCAGGAACAACCTACATTAACCAAAACTGAGTATAATGCATCAGGGAGGGAAAATGGTTATTTAATGAAATAGAAGACTTTTAAACATTCCTAAATGAAAAGATCAGAATTTAGATGAAAGTTTGACATTCAAATTCAAGACTCAAGAAAAGCATAAAAAAGTAAACATGGAGAAGTAATCATAAGAGATTGGATAAGATTAAATTGTTAAATTCTTACATAGTAAGATAATGCATGTAATTCCTAAGAACTTTATCATTTTTAGGACAGTTAGAGGCAGTCCTCATGGAGAGGTCAAGGGATGGATCTCAAAAAAAAAAAAAAAATGAAGCAGGGAAAAGGAGGGATGCACTAGAAAAAGGGAGATAGGATAGGAAGAAAGGCAAAGTGCTCACATAAAAGAGGCGGGCAAAGAATTTTTACAGTGGAGGGGAAAATGAGAGTGGGGGATAGTAGGCAATGCCTGAACCTCATTCCTATTAGAAATGATAGCCACACTCACACCCACACAGGTATGTATGCATATAAACAGAAATTCTTCTCTCTCCCTCTTTCTCTCCCCTCTCAATTGGTTATAGAAATCTCTATATAGAGGAAATAAGAGGAGAAAAGCATAAAAGAAAGGAGAGGTAGAATGAATATAAAAGGACAGATTAAGAGAGGCAGGGGTCAGAAACAAAACAGATTTGAGGACATGCTAAAAAGAGAAGGCTAAAAAGAAGAAAACAAGATGGAAGGAAATATCGTTAATAATCATAAGTATGAAAGTGAATGGAATGACCTCATGTATCAAACAGCAGCAGACAGGAGAATGGATTAGAAACCAGAATACAATAATGTTGTTTTCATTAAGTGACATACTTGAAACAGATTTGTCTTAATGAGATGGAGATCTATTATTTCAGTTGAAGTAAAAAAAGGGAAAAGGGTAGCACAATCATGATCTCAGACAAAGCAAAAGCTTTCAAAATAAACTTAATTAAAAGTGATCATCAGGAGAGCTATAATTTGATAAAAAGTATCATAGACAATGAATATTAAAAATTTTTATAGCAAGTTCTTCTGATTAAGCCTTTGTTCACATATAATATAGAGAAGGGAGTTAAATTTTTTAAAAATAAGAGCTATTCCCCAGTTGATAAATTATAAAGGAATAAGAACCGGCAGTTTTTAGGAGAAGATATTAAAGCTATTTTTAGTCATATGAAAAATATGCTCTAAATCACTACTAATTGGAGAAATGCAAATTAAAACTCTGAAGTACCACCTCACACCTAACAGAAATGTCAAATGTTGAAAGAGATGACTAATGAACTGTTGGTGGAATTATATACTGGTCCAACCATTTTAGAGAACAATTTGGAACTATACCTAAAGGACTATAAAACTGTGCATACCCTCTGACCCAAAAATACAACTACTAGATCTGAATCCCAAAGAGATCACCACCACTCAACTCATCCCCTTAAAAAAAAAAAAGAAAGAAAAGGAAAGGGACCTATATGTGCAAAAATATTTATAGCAGTTCTTTTTGTGGTTGTAAAGAACTAGAAATTATGGGGAAGCCGATCAATTGGAGAATGACTGAATAAACATGTGCTTGTTTATGTACTATTATGCCCTAAGAAATGATGAAGATGGTTTCAGAAAAACATAAGACTATGTTACTGATCCAGGTGAAGTGAGCAGAACCAGAACTCTGAACGCAGCAAAAGAGATATTGCAATGTTGATTGACTTACTCAACTCAAAACAATGATCTAAAAAAAATTCCAAAAGACTCAAAGAAAAATGGTTATCAACCTCCAGAGAAAGAATTGATGAGCTCTGAATCCAACTGTAGTTTTCTCACCTTTTTTTTAATGCAATATGGCTAATATGGAAGTGTTTTGCATGATTTTGCATGAATAATTGATACATTGCTGCCTTCTCAGTGGGTAAGGAAGGAGTGGGGGATATTTGGAACTCCAAAGTTTTCTGTTTAATTTTAAATAATATTTCTTTTCTATTTTTTAAAATTCAATTCACAAAAGTAAAGAAATAAAAGAAATTTAAATAATTAAGCTTTAAATTATTTTAATTTGAAAAATTTTGTACAAGCTTCAAATAGTCTTCATAAACCATATATGTTTCCAGAGGAACAGCTAATATTTACTATGTGCAAAGCACTGTGCAAAAACCGGAGATACAGAAACTAGTCTCTGCCCTCAAGAAATGTACATTCTACTGAAGAACATACAATAGGAACACAGAAAAACACAAATAAAAAACTTACATAAGTAACTTAAAACAGGGGAAAAGTGCTACTCTAACTAAAAGAACCTGGGGGCTACTCAGGAGAAGTGTGTAGGAGGAGCATCTAAAATGTACTTGGAAGGTTAAATTCAGGATTTTCTAATTTGAGTGAATTCCAAACATAGGCAACCACTTGTGCAAAGGCACAGGAGATAAAATGTTATATAGGCCAGTCTGACTGGAATGGAAAGTGATAGAGAATAATATTAAATAAGTCTTTAAAAGTATGTGGAAAGTTTTATATGTTAGGTTGAAGATTTTGTTTTATATTAGAGGGAATAAGGCAATAAAGATTTTTTTTTTATTTGAGGGAGTTAGTTGTACCTTAAAAATATCGATTTGGCAGCTATACGAAGGATGAATTTGGAGAGGGAAATGATTAAAATGAAGGAAACCAATTATGATTTCAGTAGTACTATAAATGAGAAGTGATTAGTCTATGGAACAAAGTTCAAATTTCTATTCATTAAGCCCAATGATGATCTTTCACACAACCTAATTTGAGTATCATTAATTCCCTCCCCCAAAAGGACTGCAAGCTTTAAGAGGGAAAGGGGAACTTAGGGATCATCTAATCCAAAAGTCCTCAAACATTCTGGTCTCAGAACCTTTTTATACCCTTTAAAAATTATTCAGCATCTCAATGAGCTTTTGTTTACGTGGTTTTATTATCTATCAATATTTATCATTACCAAAAAACTAAGACTGACAAAAGTTTCAAATATCTTAATTTAAAATAGTCCATTACATGTCAATATAAATAACATACTTTTATGAAAAATGGCTCTTCTAAGAAATAAAAAAGTGTATTTAAAAGTCATGTTTTACATATCTTTTTGCATATTTCTTTAACACCCAGACTAACTAGAAAGACAATTGGACTGTGTTTTCCGTATTCAATCTGTTGTGACATGTTTGGAAGCATAGAAAGAAAATCTGGCCTCACACAGATAAATAGAAAAGGGAAATATTTTAATAGTCAATTAACATTTTAACATTTTGACCCTAAGGACCATCTGAAAGGGTCTGGAATAAGGGGGTAAAGGAAAAACATACTTTGAGAACCACTGATCTAGTTAACACCAATCCTACATTTTACAGATAAGTAAAAACGTGTGGGGGGGGGGAGGGGGAGGGAAGGGTGTTAAATAGTTGCATACTATTTAGAACCCAGGTCCTCCGACTCAAAATCTAATGCATTTTCCACTAAGAAAATATTGCCTTCTCTTTCTAGGTTCCATATTCAGAAACAAAACATTCTTCAATAATCTGATGTGCAAATTCATACTAAAACTTTGAGGGAAGATAAAAACTTACCAAAAAATTATCTTGTAAAATTAATAATGAAAAGACTTAGTATTTCAAAGGGTTTACTACTTCCATTGATAAAAATCATAACCACAATACAATTTAGTATGTAATCTTTAGGAATTGATATGGTCAACAAATCTCTCCCTCCTTTAGTCAAGCTGTAGAACACTACTCTAAAATTAACTAGGCTAATCTTCCCAGACATACACAGTCCATCACCTGGCCTCATTGGAAATCTCTTCATCCAGTTTATCAGAGCTCATTCTCCAGAGGCATAGCAATCAACAGCCCAGGGTCACCTCCACACAAAGAAGCTAAAAAAGTCATTCAGTCTAACAAAGTACATCCATTCACTTTACAATAGCTCACACATTTCCTCCTTTCAATTTAGAAAACATCCAGTCCTCTTATATTTGAACTTTATTTCCAATTCTCCACCCATAAAACAAGGTTCCAAAGATTGGCATATAACCAGATAATAACAGGTTCATACAAAAGCAAGATTTAAAAGCAGAAATTATTCCATCTTGGCTATTCATATAATGAGTACAAGTACAAATCCACCATAAAGTATCTAGATCTCCATGTTATCTTCTATTCACAGGACCACCATAATTTGTGTGTCACCTAGTCCTCCATTACCAAGCAAGCATAATGAGAATTCTGAAATTATTTATTCGTCAGATTACCAAAAAAAAAAAAAAATCACCTTTCATGGTATACGAATTAACAATAAAAATGAATTAACTTTCAAAGGGATCACAACTATATGAATTTAAAATTTTGAAAATACTTTATACTTCCAAATTTTCTCAAAGATTATGAAGTGTTGAATACAAAAGAAAATATAAATTTAAAAATGAAATTCTTTTTTATTCCCCACATCAGTTTTCATCAAAGATAAACAAGTGCTTTACAGACATTTAAATATGTTAGCTATTAGCCCATATTCTCAGATACTTAAGCAACTTGCCCAGGGTCATATAATATAGCTGAATTTTCAAATCTTCCTGACTTCAAGGTCCACTGCACCATCTAGCTGCCTTCTATTAATTTTCCCCAAAGACATCATTAAACATTTTAATTCCCCTCTAGCCAGTTCCAGCTAAGTTCCATCTAAACTAGAAATGGATCAGCAGATGGTCTTGTTCCTATAGGACTGTAAGTAGAAACAGAACATTATGGAAAAGGGAACTTTCAATCTTACATTTGAATTTTATCGGTTTCTTTCTCCCAAATGTAATAGTTGATTAATTTCAAAGGGGAACAAAGAATAATATCTTGTTTCTGCTCTCTAAAATGAAAGTATCTTTTGATTCTACAAAAGATTCCCTTCAAATTACACAATAATGACCCTAACAGAGGAAAGCGGATGTAGGCTAGCAATTTACAGATCACATTTAAAAGGTCATCCAAGGCCACCTCAAATGATCTATGGGATGCCAAAAATCATTGAAGTTAAAATTCATTAATTAAAAAAAGTGACTTCTGTGCTTTCTGAGTGAGAAGATATGTAAACACTAATAAAAAGTGTAGAATTTACAAAAGTCTGGAAATCACTATCCTGTTTAATTGAGCACTACATGAACAGCGTTAAAACAAAACATCTCAGAATCATAGAAAGGAAAAGGTCTTGACAGCAAAGTGAAGGCAAATCTTTCTTAAACCTTCCATTGAACCTCTAATGTTTTTTGTTTCATAACCACTAACCAACCTTACCAATTTTGTTTACTAAACCCCATTTCTCAGAAAAATATTCATATAACTTCAATTCCTATTCGTTATCAACTCAGATCTATCCCTCTGGAACCATAAACTCTTTTTAACAGTTCCTAAAATCTCTAAACCAAGGTAACCAGGTGGTAATTTCTCCCAGCCCCACCCTACTTAACTGCCGTGACTCCATAACCTTAATCAGTTGCTTGTTTATGGTACCTATCAACCTTTTGTCTTAAAAAAAACTAGATGGCAGGAATCATTTATGATTAAAGCCTGTATACATCACTAAAATTTGTATCAAAAAAGGTTCAATTGAGGTAGCCTAGCATCACAGAAAGAGTGAAGCATTTAGTCAGTTGGAAAGCCTGTGTTTGAATTCAGATCTAATAATATTCTATGCACCTTGTGAACTTTGGCAAGTTAACAATCACATTAGGTATCACTAATTTCTGTAAAATGAAGGAACTAGTAGACCAACTCAAAATCTGATACTGTGAACTCTACAAATATCTTTAACTTAAGATTATTAAATCATGAACCAATTTACGGAAACATCTAGTTTCAAGAATCTCATCTGAGAAAAATAAAGCCAGACTAAAAAATGTAATGCCAGATCCAAAATCCCACAATATCCTGAAAACTTCAAGAGAAAAGAAGGCCCCCATCACAATGAAGGGATCCCCTGTAGAATCTGAACAAGAGTTGCCCAATAGGTGTGTTGCAATTGCTCATGAAGGAAAGAGACATAGATGATAGCAGTTTTTGATGTTGGAGTTCAACTGTTATGTTTCAATTTTGTGTCCTAAGTGGAAATTTTGAATCATATTTTGGGTGAGAATTCCAGGAACTCTTAATCATGACTAACCAAACTACATTATTCAAATTTTTAAAAATCCTATTAAATTGGGCATGAAAATAAAAGAAATCAGAAAACCCTTTTCACTACTTTTTTTTTTCAAGGAAAAGAAATGGTAAATAGGATTCCCATTACTAGATTCCTATTCTGCATTTTAAAATTTCACTTTTCACCCTACACAATTAGGAAGGAGAAAAGGGATGTGACTAAATTTGTTTTGTTTTTCAGTTGTTCGCAGTCATGTCCCACTTTTCTTGATCCCAATTGTGGTTTCTTGGCAAGGAAGTGGCTTGCCATTTCCTCTTCCAGCTCATTTTACAGAGGAGGAAACTGAGGCAAATAAGATTAAGTGACTTGTCCAGGTAAGTGTCTGAAGTTACATTTTAACTCAAGTCTTCCTGAATCAGGCCCAGCACTCTATCCACCGTGCTATGTTTCAGGATTTAGATTTCTAGCTGGCAGGGACCCCAAAGATCAATTATTCAAATTCCTTCATATTTTTACACGTAAAGAAGAAAATCTCAAACCCAAAAATGATAAAGAACTGGCCAAAAAAACAAACAACAAAGCTCAAACTCCACCCTGCTGCTTTTACCTAAGAAAGCAGGCAAAGCAAATATGGGTTGCATTTCATAATAAAAACAATGACTACTTACCAATAAAAAACATTTTTTCTTTTTTTTTTTTATAAATGAGGATTAACAAAACTGGCTATTTAATTTTCTGGTACATATAGCCTCAGAATTAATATATATAATCAGATCATAATTACTTACTGATCATTAACTATAATGTACTCTGTAAATTTATGCTTTAAAAAAAACCTTGTCAGGGAACAGATATCATTTCATTCTTTGGATTTGGTCAAAAGGATCTTCTGATGAATCCCAAATCCACATTTTTGTTTTATAGTCAGATGAAGACGAATTAGATTTAACCAGCATTTCCACTGGAAGTTAGCCTAATATGCAGTTTTAACATAAAGATAATTCAACAGGTTAATTTATCAAGATGTTGAATGATGAGTAAGTTTTTCTTTTCAAGAAAACTAAACTAAATAAACTAAGTTGTTTGTGTCCAATTTGCATTGGAGAAAAAAGTAGTAATCTTCCTATCTTAAAGGCCATTTTGAAGGTAACTGATGAAATTAAAATGTGGAAAGAATAGCCATTATTATTGATATGGTCCAACCTGACAATTTCACACTGCATCTACTTCAGAGACCACAAATTAGTAATCATTCTGCCACTCCTAGAACTCCAAAGCTCTATTCTCCTCCTTTTCCAAGCACAATCCAGTTTAAAGAGATGAAGGAGTAACCAAGGAAGTAAGACTTGTCAAGCCAGTGAAAGAAAAGGGCAGGAAAATGGGGTTGAGTCACGTAGATCCGCCATTTTCTGAGCGGAGGAGGAAGACATGTTGGAACAAAAACACAACAAAAGAGCAGCCATTTCCCAATCCAGCTCCAATAGCAACCATAACCAGATGAGCCTGGTCACTGAACTGCACAGGCTAAAGGTTATAAGAAAATCAGACATAACACATACGAACAAGAGTCAACCTTTCCCCACAGGGATCAAAGCAATTGCTCTGTTAACTCAAAAGCACAAAAGATGCCTCAGTAAGGATTCCGCTAATCAGAAGAAAATAGAAATAAATTTTAGCCTTAAAAATCACACACGAAATTTAGTACAGAGATGAAGAGGGAATTAAAGGAAACTACCGTCCAAATATAGGTGCGCCAAAATACAGACACTTAAAAGATTATGACTCAAGACATTCCCGAACATATACACGCGGAAAGAAGTCCGATTCAGGTGTTCCCGTTAGATGCCCGGCTGCCCACTTTTTCCACACATTCTGCCCTCTAAGGCTCATCTGTTTCTTGGTTCTTACCGTATGTGGGGAATGCCAACCCCACCTTGAAGAATCTTATAGAGTTTGCTCTCATACAGCAACTGGGGATGCCTGGCCTTCTGAGATTCTAGCTTCACTGCCACTTCCTGTGGGGAAGAGAGGGGATGGTATCAACACCTCTAAGAGCAAGTTGTGGGAGGAAAGGGTTGGGGGGGGGGGGGAGTATTGGTACGAAATGTAGACTTTCCAATTCGAACAATCAAGTGAAATAGAGGAATTTCTTGTATTCATAAAATGAGGTAATCGACCTCAATAGAGCCGGAAGTTGTCCCCTGATGCACAATAAAAATTGCAATAACAATGGAATAATGGAAAAGGTTTCCCTTTAAATCAATGAAGTCTACATAAGATGATTTCATTGGTAGTCGTGGGAATCAAAAACTATCTTAAATGGAATTAACTAGAAAAGGAGGGAGGTTCCCAGAGGATATGTCCAAAAAACCCACTTGGTTATATATTAATCTATTTTTCTGGCATTTTTTTAAAGGTTGAAAAGAGATTAATAAGGCTGGGAAACGTAAATGTTATAGTCGTCACTCTCTCCAAAGCCTTAGCAAACGTTTCAACTCCATTTTCTACCTCTCAGGGAAAGGAAGGTTCATAAAGCTAAGCGAAAACTTAGGTAGGGCCTGGCCTCCGTCCGTCCTTTTCTCGCGAGGGCCGCGGACTAGGTACTCACGTAGCCGGGAAGGGTAGGGATTGTTCTCAGGATAAGTCGTTTGCTTTCCCCCACCCCCGCCCCGGGCCGAGGCGCCCCCAACCCCCAACACTAGCCGCGGGTGGTTACCTCGCCGTTGGTGACGTTGATGGCCAGGTAGATGTCCCCGAAGGAACCGGACCCGATCTTCCGCACCAGTTTATATTTCCCTCCGACAATGAATTCGTTCTTGGTGCCGCTGCTGCTCGCCATCCTGGCAGCAGGAGGGAGGAGACCGGGACCTAAGGGTCCCGGAACCAAGGGGGAAGGGAAAGGGACCAGACGGGTCTCACCCACCAGTCGCGAGCTTCCAGTGACCGAAGTTGGGGGCACTCAAGTTGTTTTTCTTTTTTTCAAAAAAAAATATTAAGAAAAGAGGCTCTTTCTCTGGGGGAAGACGACGCTGGGGAATCCCGAGGGTGTCCTGTCGCTGCTGCTGCTGCCGCCGCGCGAAATTCGGGCTTCTGCCTCCTCAGGCTCCCGGGAGGGTCGTGGGGCCAGGCCAGGCAGTTTCTCTCGGGTACCCTCTGCCAGCTAAAAGTCGCGCCCCCCGCAGTTTCGGGACGACGTCTTGAGCCGAAAGAGGCGCAGTGAGTGGGGATGGCCCACTTGCTGCCAGCGCCGCCGCCGGGTCCCGCCCGCTAAGACCGCGGTTACTCCGCCGAGGCCGCCATCTTGTTCCTCTGGCTACAGCCGACACAAAATGCCCCCAGCCCACAGAAGCCGCTTCTTCACGGCGCAAAGGACCCTGGGAAGGGGATCGCCGGGCGCGAGACTCCGTGGGTAACGAGAGGAAGAAACAAGATTGGTGTGAGGCTCGTCTCACGCCGGTAGCGTCAGCCCGTCGCCAGAGGGTTTGCGCATGGGCGTAACTCAGACTGAAGCGGGGGGGAGGGGCCGGAGAAAGCACAAGGCGCATGCGCACTGCCTCTTCGGCAAGCACTAGGGCGTTTGCCCTAGGCCTAGGGAGTCGTGGTTGATGCGGCAGCTACAGCCACCTAGGTTGGTTTCTGTCGTTAGTCATGGACGGTTCCCAGCTAGCCTTGCTCCCTCCCTTTTCTCGGTCGTGAGCTCAAGCCCCGTAAGGTGGGCATGACCCATTCAGGCTCCCTCAGCAGCGACAAGTAGAAGGCTCACGCCGTGGTGCTTGGTTGGCGCAGCACCCCTCCCCTACCCCCCGCGCTAGCTTTGGCCGAGCGGCGGGCTGCTCGGCTCCTTAGTCCCGCCCCGCCCCGAGGGTAAAGCGACGCCGACTCCGGGCGGAGGTGGGGAGAAAGCCTTCCAGTCTGTCGGTCTATCTGGGTGGGGAGCTGCGAGGAGGCGGCGATTTCTTTCAAGACTGGCCAGGTGAATCATAGAGTCTGTCCTGCGAGACTTTGGCTACGTCATGGAGCCCCAACCCTCTCATTTTCCATATGGGGAAACTGAGGCCCACAGAGAGGAACTAATTTTCCCAAGGTCAAACAGTGAGTCGGTGACAACTGCCCTCGGGCCCCCGAGGCTCATTTTGAGAATCTTTACTATGTTTAGGAAAGAAATTAGCGGATGAAGGGTGAACCGCGGAGCTTTTCCCGAGGAACTATCTTCAGAGTCTTAAACCCAGACCCAAGCTTCTCTCTAACCCTTTTATAATCTTTTGTTTCTCCCCAGGTTTTGCCTCGGGCCTAATAATACTAACAATGGCTTGCTTTGTACAGTGCTTTGTGAGCGCTTTACAAAGGTTATCCCTTTGATCATAGCCCTGCTCCCCGCTTCACAACCTGGCTAAGTTCATTGTTCCCACATCAATGGCCTATTGACTATACAAAATGACCTTTCGGCCGTGTTTGTGGCCTCACTACTTCCAAGTTACAGCTAGGCTTAGTTCTCGGTTATAGGGGTTTTTTCTTTCTACTTGCTCTTAACAGCAAAAGAAATTTAAAAATTTTAGAAAATAAAAGATTCACCTATGGAAGTTGTACCTCTTCAGGAAAAAGAGCATAAATAATGAACCATAAGTAATGAGTAGTAATGAGTAATTGGAAGATAGGGAAAGGCAACAAAACATTACTTGAAATAAAAACTCATGACTTTAAACAACAAACCTGTAACAAATATTCCCTTTTTACAGTTGAGAAAACAAATGTCTCAGAGGGTGTCACTTGCTCACAATGTTTTGGGGTTAGCATACTGGCTTTTGACTTAAGGAAATACCTAAGTTTAAATCCAATCTTACACATTTATTACTTTTTTTTTTTACCTCTGTTTCCTAATGTATAAAAGGGATTTGTTAATAGCATCTATCTCCCAAAATGGTTTTAAGAATCAACAAGGTATTACATATAAAGCACTTTGCAAAATCTTAAAGTGCTATGTAAATGCTAGTAATTTATAGGATCTGAATATGTCAAAACTAAGATTTGAAACTTTTCAAGTCCAGCATTTTCTCTATATCATGTTTCCTCTGAAGGAATATAATAAAAAGTTATTATAAAGATACAACAAAGCAAATAAACCTTTTAATTTGATATTAAATTTGTTGTGCTTCAGAGGTATTTTTTTTTTTTAAAGAAGTCTACTAAGTTACCAATTCTTCTGTATGGTACTTAAGTAGAGAGTGCAGCACAATGAAAAAGAGCAGACCCCTCAGTCCAAATCTCTACTCCGACACACACAAATCATGAAAAAAAATTAACCTCAGATTTCTCAGCTTTAAAATAATATGAGACTACCTCCCACAGCACTATTGTAAAGAATGTGCTTTGGGGACAGCTAGGTGGCTCAGTAGATTGAGAGCCAAGCCCAGAGACAGGAGGTCCTGGGTTCAAATTTGACCTCGGACACTTCCTAGCTTTGTGATCCAGGGCAAGTCACTTAACTCCCCTTGCTGTGTGACCCTGGGCAAATCACTTAAACCCCCATTGCCTAGCTCTTACCACTCTTCTGCCTTGGAACCAATGCCCAGTATTGATTCTAAGATGGAAGGTAAGGGTTTTTAAACTAAAAAATAGAATGTGCTTTGTTGAATAAACTGTCAAGTATTATATAAATGCAAGATATTACAATAAATAGCAGAATAGATTTCTCAGGGCAGTGTAATTCACCCTCATCTTAAAATTATTTAATTTCTAGAACACTGAAGTGTCCTCATTTTCTTTCACCAATGGCTTTTTCAAACCCCTAACATGGTACTCCCTGAGGCTCTAATAATAGGATTACCGTTTTAGATTAGACCCAGAAGAAACCTTTAAAACAATTTAACCCAATTTCCCTTTTTTACAGAAGAAGTAACTGAAGCTGAGAGGAGTTAAATTATTTGTCCAAAATTACACATCTTGTAAATATCTGAGGCAGATTTGAACCTATATCTTCTTGACTTCAAGTTCAGCATTCTAAGATACCATGATGCTTCTTCTTACATTCTCTCCAGAGTAGCTCCATTCTCATGACTTTAACTATTACCTTGACAGCCTGTTAACACCTTTCTATATTCCTACACATCTTAAGAGCTTTTCTAATAATTCTATTAGGTATATAGTGAAAATTCTATCCATTCACTTTAGAAAGCAGGCTGAAAGATTGTGGTTTAAGCATAGTAACCCATAATTTACAGATCCAGAATTCAAACCTAACTCCTTAATGTGCTTTTCCACCAGACAGATGTATCCAGTTTCATATGCCCTGTTAAGATCTCTCATCTAAACTCCAGTTCTACATCTCCAATTCTAATGAACTAACATATTCTTCTATATCCCTAAAAATCATGTCCCAAACAAAAAACATTATAATCTACCTATCTTTTCTCTTAGTTTTCAAGTTTCTGTTTATAGCACCTCTTTTCTTTCACCCCCTTTTCTGCTTCTCTCCCCAAATCAAAATAATCACTAAATGAAAGACAACATTATGGTAAAATGAGATAATATATGTAAAATGTTTCACAAACCTTAAAATTTTATATAAGTATTAGTTATACTGGAAAATTTGGGGTCAGTTGAAATTAGTACCCTTAATGCCCAGGCCTGACCCATGCATTTCTGTCTCAAAAAACTTCACTTGATCACTACTGCCTGTTCCATCCTTTATTCTACATTTCAGCCAAAAAGACTAATTTCTACTCCCAGATTATCAACTTGAAATCTGGGGACCCCAAGTTTGTAGCAACTTGAAATCTGGAGACCCCATGGTAATGTCAGTCAATCATACTTCCATGTCCTTAGTTCCCCCAAAAGTATATAAGTTCCTCAAATTCTGTTGTTCTTTGGAGAAGGCATCTAGTACCATGTCTTCTCCCAGGGATACATTCCCAGAGTCCCCAGGGTAGTCCTTGGCACTGGGCACTGTGTATTGGCTGAATATTTGGACTTGTTCCTTTCCTGATTAAAGACTTGGTTTTTCTGACTACTTTTATAGTTCTGTGTCTTTTCCAAGTTAACACCATTCTATCCTTTTCTCACTTCTGTACCTTTGTATACACCATACCTCACTGTACTAAATGGCGAGGATACAAATACAAAAACAAGACAGTCCCTACCTTCAAAGGTCGTTGTCTAATAGGGGAGATCATGGCTACAGGGAAAAAGTGACCAAGAAGGAGTATTTTTTCTTGAAGTTACCTGGATAAGTGGAGGATCAAGGGAGCAGATTAACACATCAGTAGCAATGATAATATTGATTTGAATGTGGATCCTGCCACAAACAACTGAGTAAATTAGGCAAAAACCTCATATAGGAGAATATGAAATAGCATCCTGAAAATAAGAGGGATCAGGGAAAGCTTCATGTTGGAGATACTACTTTTATTTTCTCATAAATCCTCCCCAGGAAGTCTACTTAACATTTATTACGTTAAGTACATGCTATGTACCAGGGGTTCTTCATTTGTATATCTATAGACATTAACTGTCTATTTTCTGTCTCCCTCCTTGCACTCCCTCACTTTATTCCTGACCCACCTATTCCAGGTATTTATCTCTTTAATGATAGATGCTGCTTTTGTGCAGTTCTTCATCTATAATCTGCAGTCAGTTGATTGGCAGTAGATAGAGCTTCAAGCACAAAGAGTCAAGAAGACCTGAATTCAAATCCAGCCTCAGATACTACCTGTGGGATCCCAGGATGTCACTTACTACTAATTTCAATTGTTAATGGAGATAATAATACCATCTACCTCCCAAAGTTATGATGAGTATCAAATAAGATAATATTTGTAAAGCACTTGGTATGTGCCACAGGCTTTGGGAAACAGAAAGGGATAAGATCATTTCTGCCCTCCAGCAACCCATAATCTCTCTCTTTTTTTTTTTTAACAGATTATTCATTCACATTTAATTTAATACTTTGGATAGGCACTGTTCGAATAAGGTTATCTCAATCTTTTTACATTATGTTAACATATAGTCAAGCCCTACCATGAAGTTGTAAAAGCCTTCTAATGCCATTTGACCAATCACCCATTTATAACATTGTTCCTCTGAAAAAACTTCCTTCTGTCATGTTCTTTCACCTTTCTTTTCATTGAATCAGTAATGACTCTAAGCAGAGGTAGACTCAAAAGTCAATCAACTTCACAAACAGCTCATAATCTAATGGAGATATTGTATTAAAAAGATAAAAAGGGTTGGTATATTATTTAGCAGGAGGGTGGGAACTGATCTGAGGAGGTGTGAGTTTCTTAGTTAAATAGTGGAGTTCTCCAATATTCATCTTCTACCCTTTCCAATCAGAGGGAGAGAGGTGCTCCAGGGGCCCAGTCTCACATCTGTAACTGACTTTTAAATATCTGAACTGGACATGTCTTAAATATTTTGTTTAGCATAACTAAAATTGAACTTATCTTTCCCTCAACCCTCTTCCTAATTTCCTAATCAAGGTCCTAATCATATACTCAGGCTTGAATCCTAGATATAATCCTTGACTCCTTACTCCCTTATTCTCACCCTCCATGTTGAAACAAGTTATCAATTCCTGTTATTTCTGCCTCTATAACATGTTTTATATATATATATACACATATATATGTGTGTATATATATATATATATATATATATATATATATACACCCCATTTTAGCCTTGACACTGCTACCACCTTTGTACCTGTCCCTATTACTTCATACTTGGACTATTACAATAGACTGATTGGTCTCCTTGCTTCAAATCCCTTTCCTACCGAAATCCATCCTCCACTCAAATTGATCTTCCTAAGGCACAGGTCCACCATGCCACCACACACACACACACACATACACACACACACACACACACACACACACACTTCAATTAATTCCTGTAACTATTGCCTCCCAGATCAAACTGAAAATCCTCAGACTTTTAAAACCTTCTGTAATATAGTTCCTTCCATCATGCCAGTTATTCTTTATTATTCCAGCTCTACCCTTTCATATACCCCTCAATCCAATGACACCAGCCTCCTCATGATTTCTCAAACAAGCCACTCCATCTCTCAACTCTGGGCATTTTCAGTGGCCTTCCCCTATGCCTGGAATTCTGTCCCTAATTCATCTCTGTCTCCTAACTTCCCAGGTTTCCTTCAAATCCCTGATAAAGTCCCACTTTCTATAAGAAGTCTTTCCTAATCTTCCTTAATCTTAGTACCTTTCCTCTGAGATTATTTCCAGTCTATCCTATATTTGCCTTCTTGGAATATAGCTGTTTGCATGTTGTCTCAACCATTAGACTGTGAGCTCCTTGAGAGTATAGTCTGTTTTTTTGCCTTTATAACCCCAGCATTTAGCACAGTGCATAAAAGGTATTTAATAAATGCTTGTTGTTAAGGAAAAACCTCTAGTCATAAAAAGCCTGCAAACATTCCCAAATGTTATGCAACTGCTCCCTATTGTCTTCCAACTCAATTCTGGACTTAGACTCACAATTCTGAGAGGCCCATATTGGGCTGTAGCCATATTAGGAAAGCCTTTGTGCAAATTACTTTTTGTTATTTTGCAAAAAAATGTATATATTTAGTTTGTGACCACAAAAACAAAGTAATAGAGTATTTCCGGGTACTATACCCCCATGATCCTCTATACAACCTTTTGATTGGTTTGGGGGAAAGGAAGAAGTTAAAAAAAAACCCCACACTTTTTCCTCTCTCCTGTAGAACTTACTAAATTTAGTTCTTATTTGACAGCTATACTGCTTTGTATCCCCAGTTGCCCTAATATATTATCAGTACTGCTTCATATCATAGTTATTCCTCTACATTTATCATTCTGTTACGCTGGAAGTTCATCAAGGGCAATGACTTCATCTTACACATCTATTCCCTATGGTGCTTTGCACATAGTAATACTCATTAAGAATTTATTGAATATATAGAGATTTGAAATCCTCAGTGGTGAAGCTGAAACCATATGCAACTGAGCAAACTATCCAAGAATGAGTATACAAAGAGAAGAGCAAGGAATATAATAGAAAAAGAGGAGCCCAAAAGTAAGCCAAAGAGATAGGAAGAAAGCCAGGACAGTGCAGTATATATATATATATATATCAGAGCTGGTTCCTAGGATAGCTGTAACCATTAAGCAAAAAGTAAGGGAGAATGTGACCAGTGCCCTGGTGAAAATAGAGGCTTCTGTGGAGCTGAAAGTATGTCACTCAAATTGACAGTTTTGACAGTTGTGACTGGGTCACCCTCCTCCACCTTATCCTTACACCCAATTAATTCACTATCTGCCAACTGCTTAGATATACATTTTCAATGGAGGACTGAATTTGCCTTTGAGTACTTATACCTGACTGTTGTCTGTCTTCTCTGGGATAGACTCCAACTGGAAGAATGCAAACTACACCAATTTGTCATAGAATCAAGTAAAAGTTAGTCTTGTGTCTAGGACCTTCGGGATAATCTAGTTCTATCCCTTCTGTTTACAAACGAAGTGAAGCTCAAGGAAGAAAAGTAGCTTGCCTAAAACAAAATGCATTTCAGTGCTTGAATCAAAACTTGAACTCTTTTTGCCTTCATGCCCCTTGCTTTTTCCACTACATGTACACTTCCACTGGTCTCTAATCTTTATATCACTGACACCAACTACAACCAGCAACCTTTACCTCCTGCTTCCTCAGCTGATGGTGGAGCCTTGTAGGCTAGTCATACCTTGTTTAGGGTAATATAAGCTAGGTTCCCATTGGCATCCCCCTTGGCCAGCCCTGTTTATTTCCACATGAAGAGAGCCTCTGGTGGAAACAATGCTTACTCTGCAGCAAGAGCTTGCCACTCAGCAAGCTCAGAGTGCTGCTTGCCAAAAGCAATTGACCTAGCTCACAAAAGAGAATTCCAGATAACCTCAGTGAAAATGCTATGGTCTATGTTACTCTAACTTCCCTTTGAGAGGAAAACAAATGGCTTCAGGAGCAGGTAGATACAAAAGATCAATGTAAGAAACACTTAAGAAGTTCTCAGGAAACTTTCCAGAAGGCTCCCTAATGTTCTGATCTAAACCAGATTACTTCTTGTCCAAGAAGACCTTTGTATTCTCACAGTTATTTGAACTAACCATCTATTTGGGTGGCCTCATACCAAAAACCCTTTGCTGAGCTGCTAAAAGGATTTTTTCAAATTTTTAAAAATTATATACTTAACCACAACCAACAACAACAAAAACATTTAAGTAAACAAATGCATAACAAAATCATGTATAAACCTGCAAACTCCACATTGTTTAAAAATGTGTAAATTATGTATGTGCTAATATAAACATCCTTTGCTTTTGGGTTCTCTTTATATTTGTTTTAGTTGGATACTTTTTTCTCATAATTTTGTGACTTATTTTTAAAAATGTAATCATAGTATATGTTATTCTTATTCTCTTTTCTTTTCATCTCTTCATATATTCACCTTATTTTTTATATTTCCATTATTTGTCATTTCCAATAACATAATACAATCCATTAGATTCAAATATCACAATCTATTCAACTGTTTCTCCCAATTGTTGGGTTTGTATTATTTCCAGGGTTTTTTTTGTCACTATAAACAAAGCTTCCATGAATATTTTCATACATACACAGATTTTTACCCTAGCAATAATGCCTATAGGGCCTACTCCAAGTAATAGAATCCCTAGGCCAATGAGCATGAATAGCTTTACACCTCTTGAGATATATTTCCATCTTCTTTTCTAAAAAACAGCTCATGGCTACTCTAGCAATGTAATATTAGGCTTATTTTCCCATGTTCCTCTCAGCATTTAATTTGATTCACTTTAGCTCAACTAGTTCTCAGTTAACATATATTATCAGGACCATATTTATTTAGATTGGCCCTTAAGCCCAGACATAGTCTGTTGCCAGGACCATACTCTTTTCAAAACCAAGTCTTTCAAGTAGTGGACTTTTGTTCCAATGCCATAATCTCTCAGGAGTACAGGATTACCTTCATAATATGATGAGTGTTAAAGTGAGACTTTTGAAGAATATTTATGCTTTCTAAACCATTGTTGCCCCACCAGAAACTGTTTGATTATGTGAATGCTCAAGCTTAGATCTACTCATCTCATGCAAGTGTGTGGGGGCTCTCCAGGTAGCTATCATACTTGGCTTATCTAAAGTTCTGTTCATCTCCTTATCTTCTTTCTTATTTATTTTTTGGTTAGATTTATCTGTTCTAGAAGGATTTTATTTTGGAGAAAAGATTGCTAAGAGTTATTGGATATGAGGATTGAAGGAGAAAGAATTAAGTATCACTTCAAGGTTTCAAATCTGAATAACTGGAAGGATGATGCTGTCCGATACAGAAATAACAAAGTTAGGAAGAAAGGAGGATTAGAGGAAAGATAATGAATTATGTTTGGGATATATTAAGTTTAAAATGCTTATAAGAACATTAGTCTGTATGGAGAGATTGTGCTTGATCCCTAGCCTTGGCCAATACTCCCAAGTCAGAGAATTTTCATTCTTTTGAAAATTTTTGCTCCTTCAGTTATCAACATTTCTTCCTTCATATACAGAAAAGGGTACATCAGACATCTTTATGGACAATTCCTTTTTTGTATTATTCACGAGTCTCTGTTTTCAAGTCTTTGTTATCTTAAATCAGTCCCACTTGTTCCGAATAACCATAGAGTGTTTTTTCCAATCATATAAGCACTCCTCCACTGAGTCTAAGGTTCACAGAGAATAGTTCTGTTTTCTCCCATGTCCTTCCATCTGTTGTTGTCCTCCAAAGAGACGAGGATGGGTGATTCAAATTACCCTGGAACAGCTTCAAGAAAGAAGTCCAAAAGGAATTGGGGAAAGGAAGAACTGTATGTTCATCAATGTAGATCAGTGATTCCCAAAGTGGGTGCTACTGCCCCCTGGTGGGTGCTGCAGCAATCCAGGAGGGTGATGATGGCCACAGATGCATTTGTCTTTCCTATTAATTGCTATTAAAATTTTTAAAAATTAATTTCCAGGGGGCTAAGTAATATTTTTTCTGGAAAGGACAAAAAAGTTTGGGAACCACTGATGTAGATGCTTATGCTAAGAGAGATGAATATTTTGTTGTCCCTGGTGCAAAGGCAATGGAGAAATAGAAACATTGACTGCTCTAGGGGTTGGGGGTTGAGTTTCATCCCATCAAACACTAATCATTCCCAAAATATTTGTTTTCCCATAATCTCAAAATAATTTTTGGCTTTGATTGAACCTTTTAAGCCTCCTTTGTGGATTTAGCTTTAGGACATAATTCACTAGGGTTACTCTAGCTCTCTCTAAGACTGGTGAGTTCTCATAAGGTTCACTTCAGTTAACATGCCTCCTTCCCTTCCTTACTATCATAACCTTGTAACTTAGATGCAAATATTGATGGAATTATAATTGATATAGTATATAATAGATTTAGGAACTTTAAAAGTCTGCGTGGATGATAGTACCAGTCTAACAAGATGAATTTTAGAAGAGATGGTTGTTAAAGCCCTATACTTTTGAAAAATATGCATAAATGCAGGATCGAGGGGGACAAGGCTAGACAACATTTATGGAAAAGATATAGGAGCTGGGAGGTTATTATCATGAAGTTCAATATGAATTAATTAAAGAAAGGTTTGGAATATGATATTCTAGAAGGCAAAGGAACTAGATTTGTAATCAAGAATCAACTGCCCAGCAAAACAGAGTATATTCTTTCAGGGAAAAAATTATCACTTAATAAAATAGAAGATCTCCAAGCATTTCTGATGAAAAGGCCAGACCTAAACAGAAAATATGATGTCCAAATACAAGACTCAAGAAAAGCACACAAATGTAAATAAGAAAGAGAAAATTTAAGAAATTCTGTAAGATCAAACTGTTTATATTTCTACATGGAAGGATGATATTTGTAACTCATATATTTTTGTCATTAGAGCAGTTAGAAAGAATATAGATAGAGCAGTGATGGGCAAACTTTTTACAGAGGGGGCCAAAGGAAAGGAAATGCTCATCTGTCAGTCTGTTTCTAAGTCAACTCTTTCGAAGTTTCATTGTATTGTAACCTTCTCATTGTATTTGTCAGATTAGGAATAATGTCATGCAGCTGGATAGGGGCCCGCATCTGGCCTGTGGGCCATAGCTTGCCCATCACTGACATAGAGGATATGAGAGTAAGCTGTTTAGGATGACATGATATACAAAAAAGAAAAATCAAGGGGTGAAAAAAAGAGGATTGGATTGAGAGAAAAGGGAAGAAATAATAATAGTAAAAAAATAGTGAAATGGAATGAATTATATTACCTAGAGGTGCGAAAAAAGGTGGCGGTGGGCAATGCTTAAACCTTAATTTCATGGGAATTGGCTTAGAGGAAAGAATTAAATTAAGGGTTTGACTAAATATATGAGAATTCTGAATTAATATTGTGATCACCAATTTAAAAATATAGCTCAAATCAAAATAACTTTTTGTAGCTTTATTTAAAAAGAATTGGAAAGGGGGCAGCTGGGTAGCTCAGCGGATTGAGAGTCAGGCCTAGAGATAGGAGGTCCTAGGTTCAAATCTGGCCTCAGATACTTCCCAGCTGTGTGACCCTGGGCAAGTCACTTGACCCCCATTGCCCATCCTTGCCATTCTTCCACATATGAGACAATACACAGAAGTTAAGGGTTTAAAAAAAAAAAAAGAAAGGGAAAGAGTGAAAGTAGAGAAATGTAAGAAGAGGGTAGAGAAGATGTCTAGCCAATCACATTGAATGTTGCTCAGTGCCTGGCTCAGCTCGGCAGGGCTTATTAACCTCCACTGGCACCCACGTGGTCTCCTCTAAGAGGGGAAAGCCTTTCCAGAACTAATCTCCAGAATCCAGAAAAGGAAGGCCAGCTACTCACTCACTCAAGATGAACTCCAAAGGAGAATATCCAGGAGCAATCCTCCCAGAAGCAGTCCAAGAGCCAAAGTCCCAGTTCAAGCCAACTCACCAGGAGCAGATCCACGCCAAAGATCAACAGAACAGTCTCAAAAGTCAAGGTCACCTCTAAGAGGCAAATCACCAGCCAAAGTTCCAAGCTGAAGATACAAGTTGAAGACCTCTTAGACAGGAAGTTCAGGCCTTTTTATAGTTCTTTTCCATGTCACTTCTTGTCCCTTCCTCCACTTTATGGGGACCAATTACAGCTTCCAAATTGCATAGCACTGCCCAGTGGGTCAGTGTCTATTGGATCCACCTCTCATCTTTTGAGGGTGTAAACTCTTTATCAAAGGATTCATAGGTTTCTGAAGCTGTCACCCATTTTAGTTAAGTGACTTGGAACTCCCTTGCTTAGTGTTAAGTAGGGGTGTTTAAGTTTTTGGTTCATTAACTTAAAATTGACAAAGAGAATAAAGAATTCCCTTTCACACAACCATACTCATTGGAGTATAGAATCCTGTCTTACCTTATTGAGAAGTAGGAGGGGAATAAAATGGGGTGGGTGGGTGGCGAGGGGGTAGAGAGAGCTAGAGTAACCCTAGTGAATTATGTCCTAAGTGAGAGGAAGTTCAGGGAGGTGATTAAAAATAATACACTTGTAAGAATGGACAGAGTGAAAGGAGAGAGAAAGAGTAGGATCAAAAGGGGAAAATAAGATGAGGGGAATACACAAGTGGTAATCATAACTCTGAATTTGAATGAGATGAACTTAACCATAAAATCGAAGTGGATAGCAGAGTGGATTAAAAACCATAATCCTACAGTATATTGAAACACACTGGAGACAGGGAGACACAGTAAAGTAAAGGGATGGAGCAGAATCTATTGCACTTCATCTAAAGTAAAAAAAAAAAAAAAAAAAGCAACAGCACTATTTATGATCTCAGACAAAGCTAAAGCAAAAATAGATATAATTAAAAGAGATAAGGAAGGAAATTGCACCTTGCTAAAAGGTACTGTTGACAATAAATGCCATCGATATCAATACTAAACATATATGCGCCAAATGGTATACTCTACAAAATTTTAAATGAGAAATTAAAGGAGCCCCAGGAGGAAATGGATAGTAAAACTATACTAGTTAGGGACCTCAACTGTCACCTCTCAGACCCAGATAAATCTAACCAAATAAACAAGAAAGAAGTAAAGGAAGTGGATGAAATTTTAGAAAAGTTAGAACTAATAGATCTCTGGAGAAAATTGAATGGAGATAAAAAGGAATGTGCCTTATTTTCAGCAATAAATGATACATGCAGAAAAATCAATCATATCCTAGGACATAAAAACTCCACAACCAAATGCATAAAAGCAGAAATAAAAATGCATCCTTTTCAAATTATAATGCAAGAAAAATTAAAATCAATAAGGGTCCATAGAAAGACAAATTTAAAATTAACTGGAAACTAAGTAATCTACTTTTTTTTTAAGATTTAAATATTTTATTTTTTTAGAAAAAATTTCCATGTTTACATGATTCATGTTTTTACTTTCCCTTCCATCCCCCCTTTTCCCCCCCACAGCCAACGTGCATTTCCACTGATTTTAACATGTGTCATCAATCAAGACTTATTTACATATTATTGATAGTTGCATTGGTGTAGTAATCTAATTCTTAAAAAGGATTGGGTCAAAGAACAAAGAAGAGAAACAATAATTTTATTAAAGAGAAAGCTAATCAAAATTTATAGGATGTAGTCAAAGCAGTACTTAAAAATTTTATATCTTTGAACACGTATCAATAAAATAGAGAAAAAGCAGATCAATTAATTGGGCTTGCAACTAAAAAAAACTAGAAAACAAATTTGAAATTCCCAGTTAGAAAACAGTATGGCAAAAATTAGGAATAGATTAGGTAACTCACACCCTATACCAAGATAAGATCAAAATGGATATATGATTTAGACATAAAGAGTGTTATTATAAATAAATCAGGGGAACAAAGAATAGATTACCTGTGAAATCTGTGGAGAAGGGAAGAATTTATGACTAAACAAGAATAGAGGACATTACGAGATGGAAAATGAATAATTTTGATTATATTAAATTAAAAAGGTTTTATACAGACAAAACCAATGCAACCAAGATTAGAAGGGAAACAACAAACTGGGAGGAAAAATTGCAACAAATTTCTCTAATAAAAGAACTAAATTAACTTTATAAGAATATAAGCCATTCCCCAATTGACAAATGGTTAAAAGATATAAATATCCTACTTTTAGATGAAGAAATCAAAACTATCAATAATCATATAAAAATGTTCTAAATTACTCTTGATTAGAGAAATGCAAATTAAAACAACCTCAACTCAGCACCTCACATCTATCAGATTGGTCAATATGACAGTAGAAGAAAATGATAAATGTTGGAGGAGATGTAGCAAAATGGGGTCTTTAATACATTGGTAGTGGAGCTGTGTACTCATTCAATCATTCTGGAGAGCAATTTGGAATTATGCCCAAAGGGCTATAAAACAGTGCAAACCCTTTAACCCAATGATACCACTACCAGGTCTGTATCCCAAAGTGATTTTTTTTTTTAAAAAAAAGAAGGAAAGACCTACTAGTACAAAAATTTTTGTAGCTTCTCTTTTTGTGGTAGTAAAGAATTGGAAATTAAAGGGATGTTTATAGATTGGGGAATAGCTAAACAAATTGTGGTATATGATGGTGATGGAATACTATTATGCTATAAAAATGATGAACAGGATAATTTCAGAACGACCTGGAAAAACATTCATGAATTGATGCAGAATGAAATAAGCAGAAATAAGAAAACATTGTACACAGTAACAGCAATATTTTGGAATGATCAACTGTGATAGACAGCTATTATCAGCAATACAATGATCCAGGACAATTTTGAAGGACTTATGACAAAGAATGCTATCCACCTCCAGAGAAAGAAGTGTTGGAGTTAGAATGCAGATGAAAACAAATGATTTTAACAAATCAATTGTTTATTTTGATTTATGTTTTGGGGTTTTGGTTTTATAAGATTACTCACAAAAATGAACACTATGGAAATTTGTTTTGCAATAAAACAGATCAAATTGCCTACCAAAATCAGAAGGGGGAAGGAAAGAGAGGGAGGGAGATAAGTTTGATCATATCGTAACAGTTAAATGAATAACTCCAGGTTCTTAGTTTTTATAGAGTTTATTAATATTCACTTGAAATAAAGAAAGCAGATAGGTAGAGGTTTAAAGCCTTTTTTTCTAACCTAGTTCTTTGACCAAATGGTTACTTCACCCACATGGTTCTCAGCCAGCCTCCCACACTGCCCCTGTCCAGGGAATTAAAAGTGTGCTCACCCCTGCACTCCCTCCTTTATCCTCTCTTAGTGCCCACACACATCACCTGTGTGTTCAAGTAATGTCTAATCATGCAGCGAAGGCACGAAGATGGGACAGAAGCAGGTAGGGGAAGTAAGTCCTCAACCTTGGGGTGGGGGAGGGGTTTCTCTTTACACAATCCTCCCTGTGATTCTCCTCGGAGATAAGCATGTTGAAATCTCCCCAGTTGAGGTTTTGGGGAGATTTTTAACATGCCTAGTCTCCCCACTGAGTCATTTCACATAACCAGCTTATACCTCTAAAGATTCTTTTACTAGAGGTGTATAAAATATTGCATTTTACAAAGGGGAAATTACAGCAATATGGGGATAAAGGGGAAAGAAAAGAAAAAATGATTGATAGACACAATGACAAAATGCCATTTGGGGGCATTCCCCTTTGGCATAAGAGTTTACATTCAGAATAAATATGTTCATTATATCCCAAAGTTCACTCTGGATCTTTTGATGCAGTTTGTTGGTTTCTGCAGGGATCCTTATGGCACCTTCTCTAAAGGATCCACTTTCTTAATTTGAGGTGTTGATGATTTTCATTTCCTACAATTTCCCCAAGAGATTTTAAACCTTGAATTTTAGGATAATTATACAATCCCCACTGAGGAAGGTGTTCTATTAAAGTTAAATTTCAAACTTCTGGTTCTTAGTTTCCATAGAGTTTATTAATATTAATTTAATAAAGACAGCAGATAGAGATTAAAGCCTATTCTAATCTGACCACATGGTTGCTCCACCCACAAGGCTCTCAGTCAGCATCCTGCAACGCAGCCATCCAGGGAAATAGAGAGTGTGTACACTCCCGCACCCCTGCACCCCTTCCTTTATCCTCTCTTAGTGCCCACACACATCACCTCTGCATTCATGTCCAGTCACAAAGCATAGACAATGCAAGGTGGGAAGGGATGCGGGTCAGATGGGAAGCAAGTCGACAACCCGGGCTGGGGTGGGGTTTCTTATTACACAATATAACTTGGGAAAACTTGTGTGGAAATTCGTTATTATATGTAATTTGGTGTATACACACACACACACACACACACATATATAAACCCCCAATTAAAGAGTGAATTGGAAATCCTAAAAATCAAAGAAGTTAATAGAATTGAAAGTAAGAGAACTATTGAACTAATAAATAAGACTAGGAATTGGTTTTATGAAAAAACATATAAAATAGATAGAACATTGGTTAATTTGATTTTAAAAAGGAAAAGAGAAAATCAAATTACCAGTATCCAAAATGAAAAGGGTGAATTCACCACCAATGAAGAAGAAATTAAAGGTATCATTGGTAGTTATTTTGTCCAGTTATATGACAATATATCTGACAATCTAGGTGAGATGGATGAATATTTACAAAAATATAAATTGCCCAGATTAACAAAAGAGGAAATAGAATATTTAAATAATCCCATCTCAGAAAAAAATTGAACAAGTCATCAAATGACTCCCTAAGAAAAAAATTCCCAGGGCCATATGGATTCATTCACAAGTTAATTCTATCAAACATTTAAAGAACAGTCCCAATACTATATAAACTATCTGGCAAAATAAGCAAAGAAGGACCAAATTCTTTTTATGATACAAATATGGTGCTAATATATAAGACAGAGATACCAAAAACAGAGAAAGAAAATTACAGACCAATTTCCTTAATGAATATTGATGCAAATCACTTTAACAGTCTAGTGTCTGACAAATCCAAAGTTCCCAGCTTTTTCTTTGGGAAGATTCTCTGAGCTTTTCCAGCTTTTGCTTCTACTAAGCTGCCATTTTGGTTCCTCCCTTGATCCCAGCTTTTGGGATAAGAACTCAACATCTGAGAAAAACTGCCTGGAAAACTGGAAAACAGTATGGTAGAAACTAGGTACAGACTCAATATCTCACATTCTATACCAAGATAAGGTCAAGATGGGTATATGATTTAGACATAAAGGGTGATACCATAAGTAAATTAGGGGAATAGAATAGTTTACCTGTCAGATCTATGGAGAAGGGAAGAATTTATGACCGAACACGAAATAGAGAACATTATAAGATGAAAAATGAATAATTTTGATTATATTAAAGATTTTATACAAATAAAACCAACATAATCAAGATTAGAAGGGAAACAACAAACTGGAAAAACAATTTTATAACAAATTTCTCTGATAAAGGTCTCATTTCTCAAATGTATAATGAACTAAGTCAAATTTATAAGATTACAAGTCATTTTCCAGTTGACCAATGGTCAAAGGATATCAATAAGCAGTTTCCAGATGAAGAAATCAAAGCTATCAATTATCATATAAAAATGTTTTAAATCACTGTTGGTCAAAGAAATGCAAATTAAAGCAACTCTGAGGTACCACCTCACATCTATCAGATTGGCTAATATGACAGTAAAGGAAAGTGATAAATGTTGGAGGGGATGTGGCAAAATTGGGACACTAATGCATCATTAGTAGAACTGAGAACTGATCTAACCATTATGATATAATTATCTAACTAATTTGAAAATATCCCCAAAGGACTCTACAAACCATTCAGAGGCAACAAGAGAAGAGATTCTTCCAAGAAATCATGATCATACGCTTGAAAAAGACTGAGAGCAACGGTGACCAGTGCTGTGTGCCTATAGTCACAGCAGCACTCTCTCTGGGAAGCTCAGGTCCCTGGTACTCTTTCTTTCTAGCTAGTGAGACCTGATTGTTAAATTTTCAGTGTAAAAAGTTACATCTCAGAAATCTGCAAATGTTACAAATAAGGGCTTGATTTATTGTTTCCTTGGTTGTCTGGACACAGGAAAGTGATAGAGAAAATGTAAATAATGCAGATTAGACACATGTAGGGCATTTCTGGAGAGGCAGTTCCTAAACATTATCAGCACAACCTTGTGTACAGGGCTCTAAGGATCCAAGACTTTGAAATTCAAAGATTCAAGGAGGCATGATCCTGGGAGAAGGAGTGACCTAATCTGAGACCAAGCAGGGTAGACTATTTCATCCAAAAACATAGCAGAAAGAAGAGTCTGGCCTTGGCATAAAGCCCCACTTCAGGAACTAAAGCAGGAGAGATAAGGAAAGAAAAGAATATACATATCTAAAAAATAAGAAGCCATCTAAAGATAGCTTAAAATAGAAAATGACAAACCTTACCTAAGTAATGGGTTCTCCATTAATTAAGAGGCTAAACAAAAATCAAATGATTCCATAATGCAATAAGAAGTATTGTAATTAAACCAAAAGTTTGAAAAAATAGAAGAAAATGTAAGGTAATTGCAATAAAAAAAATAACTCATTGGGAAAAAAAAAGTTAAGGGATATAATTTAAGAGTTATTAAATGAAAGTCAGGATAATCTAGACCACTAGATTCTAAGAAATCTTAAGTGAAACTGTTCAAATCTATTAGAACCAGAAGGTAAAATGAAGAGCAAAAGAATGCCTCATAACTTCCTGTAAATAATCCCAAAGGGAGAAGTTCCGGAAATGTCATAGACCAAATTCAGAACTCCTATGTCGTAGAAAAAATACTGGAAAAAGCCAAAAATTAAGATTTTAAGTACCAAAGAGCTATAGTCAGGATTATATAAGATTTTAGAAACTACTATTTATCTATATATTTATTTGTTTACTTCTTTTTAACATGGCAAAGACTCTTTTATTTGATCCGTGTACTCTCAAGCCAGTGTTACAGCCAGCAAGCAACTACAAAGTTGCACTCAGGCTCCTTTTATCCTTGTCCCTAATGCAAAGATAGTCCCTCCCCTCATTCACCACTGGCTGATTACTTGAGAGTTATGATCTTACCCTACAAGTTAAGCTAATCAGAGGGAGCAATTTACAATGCCTATTATCCTAATTATTCAAGTGGGTTTTAACCAATCAAAACAAGGACTGTTTCAATCCTCTCTATCTGCATATCCTGCTAGCCTTTTAAAGGAATAGCCCATCATTGTGTTCCTTGTCATCTCCTGCTATGTGGACATGGGGAAATGGGACTTAAGCACGAAATTTAACTTGTTTTGATGTAAAGGCTCCCTGATTCCATCTTAGTGATTCATTAAAAGGAGCCCACCATCTTTCTGAACTTCATCTCTCATACCCAAGGTCACACAACTAGTAACTAGCTTGGGCTGTATTTAAACTTGGGTTTTCCTAACTTAGGGAAATAGGGTGGCATAGCAGATAGAGGTTCAAGCCTGGAGTTAGGAAGACATCTTCCTGAGGAAACTACTATTTATAAGGAGAAGTGATTATGCATTATGGCATCCAAAGAGGCAAAAGATTTAGGCTTACACCCAGTAATAATTTGTTCAGCAAATCTGAACATTGCACCACAAGGGGCAAAATGGATCTTTAATGGAATAGAAGATATTTAAGACTCTTTAATGAAAAGAACAGAGGTTGAGTAGTAACTCTGAAATGCAAATACAAAATATCAAGAGAAATCTGGACGGCTAAACTTATTTGGGCAATTGGAAAGGATTGTAAGATGATGAAGTGCTAATATTCTAGGAGAAGAAATGTGTCTGTTTAGAATTTAATGTCTTCAAAGAAAAATGAAAATGCTAAATTAAGAAAAACAGGGGAGGAATGTATATGAATTAGTTCTATTCCAAGGGCTTAAAAAGGGAAATAGAAGGAAGGATAAAAGAAATATCCTAGTGTAGAAAGAAAGTATAGAGTGAAACTTACTATTTTTCATAACTGGCATACATGAGAAGAAGAGTATAAAAAGAGGGAAAGGAGTAAGATGAACCTTACTTTTATTTGAACAAGAAGAGGAAAATTAATCATACTGAGAGTTAGGTGTAGAAATTTACCATACCCAACAGAAACAAGTGGACATGTGGAGAGGGAAAAAGAAGGAGGAAATTAAGAAGGAGGATAACACCAAAGGGAATAACTGGAAACGAAGCAAACTTCTTGATCCTAAGGGGAAAATTAAAGAGAAAAAAGTAAAGAATTCAAAAGGTCTGGAAACTCAGAAAACACCTGGGGAATGACTTAACAAATTACAGTATATAAATGTAATCCAATATTATTACAATGAAAAAATAATGAAAAGAATTATTTCAAAAAATCCTGGGAAGTAAAAATTGAAGCAGAGTGAAGTAAGCAGAACCAGGAGAACAATTAAAGATAATAACACTGTTACAAAAAAATAGCTTTGAAAGGTATAAGAATTCTGATTAAAGCAATAATCAAGCCTATCTCCAGAGGACCTATGATGAAATTTGTTCCCACTTCTGACAGCTAACAGGACTCAGGTTGGGGAAGGATGTAAATTCATTTTTAGAAGGGGCTAAACCAGTAATGTATTTTCTTGATGATTTATTATAAAAGTTTGATTTTTCTTTTTCCAATGGGTAGGGTTGAAAGGGAGTCAAGGAGAGAAAATAAATATTTCTTAATTGATGGAAAAAAAGTTTTTTTAAAAATGAAAAAAAGAATTCTTATGGTCCATGATTAGATCCTTCCAGTACGAAGATTCCATGATTTTGTCTTCCTTGACCCATATAAAAAGATTCCAAGTCCTCAGTATGGGAACTATTCTTGGCAAGCACTACTATTTAATAAAGACAAACAACTAAGTTGAGAATGTTTCATACCTCTTTTAATAATATTTATTAACCCACCACTTCCTTCTTTCAGATATTTTAAAATTATGCCAGAGGGTTCAACTAGTTTGCCTGTAGTCAGTAGAACAAAATGCATATGGAAACATTGGAGATGAGTCCTGACAGAAAGGAGAGTCATATTATTCATTTCCTCCCAAGTCACTGAAACTCTGACCATACCTACCTTCTCTAAGATATGCTTCTCTTGTTGTCTCAATCTATTATGAATGTTATAAACAATTTAAATACATATACATATATATTAGTTTTATTCTTAATAGTTACTACATTATGAAAGTTTAAGGTATTTTATATTACCAGTTTTTATTTGTCAAGAATGTATTATATGCCCATTATCAACTTTATTATATAACATTGTACTAGAAACACTAGCAGTAGCAATTAGAGAAGAAAAAGAAACTGAAGGTATTAAAATAGGAAATGAGGAGATTAAACTATCATTCTTTGCAGATGATATGAAGGTCTACTTAAAGAATTCTAGAGAATCAACTAAAAAGCCAGTGGAAAAAATTAACAACTTTAGCAAAGTTGCGGGCTATAAAATAAACCCACATAAATCATCAGCATTTCTATGTATTTCCAATGCAACTCAGCAGCAAGAGTTAGAAAGAGAAATTCCATTTAAAATCACCCTAGACAATATAAAATATTTAGGGATCTATTTGTCAAGACAAATACAGGAATTATATGAACACAACTACAAAACACTTTCCACACAATTAAAACTAGATTTAAATAATTAGAAAAATATTAACTTCTCATAGGTAGGATGAGCTAACATGATAAAAATGACAATCCTACCCAAATTAATTTACTTATTCAGTACCATAGCTATCAAGCTACCAAGAAACTTTTTTATTGAATTAGAAAAAAATTATAACAAAGTTCATTTGGAAGAACAAAAGATCAAGAATATCAAGGGAAATAATGAAAAAAAAATGTGAAGGATGGGAGCCCAGCAGTACCAGATCTTAAACTGTACTATAAAGCAGTGTTCTTCAAAACAATATGGTACTGGCTAAGAGACAGAAGGGGGGATCAATGGAATAGACTTGGGGTTAGATCTATGGGGAAAAAAAAAGAAATTAAGACCAAGCTAGAAATAGAGAATATCACAAAATATAAAATGAATAATTTTGATTACATTAAAAAGATTTTATACAAACAAAACCAATGTATGCAAAATTAGAAGGGAAGCAACAAATTGGGAAAAATTCCTTATAACAAAAGCCTCTGACAATGGTCTAATTTCTCAAATATAAGGAACTAAATCAATTGTACAAAAAAATCAAGCCATTACCCAATTGATAAATGGGCAAGGGACATGGATAGGCAGTTTTCAGATAAAGAAATCAAAACTATCAATAAGCACATAAAAATGTTCTAAATCTCATAATTAGAGAAATGCAAATCAAAGCAGCTGAGGTACCACCTCACGCCTAGCAGACTGGCTAATATGACAGCAAAGGAAAGTAATAAATGTTGGAGAGGATGTGGCAAAATTGGGACACTAATGCACTGGTGTAGTTGTGAATTGATCCAATCATTCTGGAAGGCAATTTGGAACTATGCCCAAAGGGCTTTAAATGTCTGCCTGCCCTTTGATCCAGCCATACCACTGCTGGGTCTGTACCCCAAAGACATAATAAGGAAAAATACTTGTACAAAAATATTTATAGCCACACTCTTTGTGGTGGCAAAAAATTGGAAAATGAAGGGATGCCCTTTTATTGGGGAACAGCTGAACAAATTGTGGTCTGTTGCTGATGGAATACTATTTTGCTAAAAGGAATAATGAACTGGAGGAATTCCATGTGAACTGAAAAGACCTCCAGGAGTTGATGTAGAGTGAAAAGAGCAGAACCAGGAGAACATTGTACACAGGGACTGTGGCACAATCGAATGTAATGGACTTCTCTACTAGCAGCAATGCAATGAATGATCCAGAAGAATTCTGAGGGACTTATGAGAAAGAACACTATCCAAATTCAGAGAAAGAACTGTGGGAGCTGGAACACAGAGGAAAAAACATTTCCTTGATCACATGGTTTGATGGGGATATGATTGGGGATGTAGACTCTAAATGATCACTTTATTGCAAATATTTATAATTTGGAAATAGGTCTTGATCAATGATACATGTAAAACCCAGTTGAATTGCTTGTTGGCTACGGGAGAGGGAAGGGAAAGAATATGAACCATATGTAACCATGGGAAAATATTCTAAATTCATTAATTAAATAAGTAAATTTTTTTTAAAAGAATGTATTAGCATGTTGGAGTTTGATGTTTTTTATGCTACTTTTTTAGGCTAAGGGAATCACTTACTTAAATAGAGCAAAGGTGAAAGGCTCTATAGCTGAGATCTAGCCTTAGAGAAATATGCAGGCAGATTTTATATCCTTGTGCCACCCTCCTCTTGAGCACTAAAATAAAACATAAAAAAGGAAATAATTCACAGTGAGGGAGAATTATTTTTAGTAAATAATTTTTAGCATTGGAAAATACCAATGAATGCCTCAGTGTGGTCATGACCCTGCAGAAAGGTGACATCTCCAAAAAAGATAATGTAAAACAATGGGGAAGTAGGGTTAGATTTACAAAAATTCATCAGCAATTCACTTTTCAGAAACATATTTCTAAGTGGGTTCAGGATAGAGATTGAGGCCCTTTCCCTGATCCTGTGACTCTATTAGATGAAGTGAGGATTGTCTGTTTCCTCATATTCTATTGTATGAAAAGCTCCAAGCCAGGCACAGGGAACCCTGCTGCCTCTCACTATTCCCACCCCAGTTCAAACCAAAGCCAAGTTCCCAGAACTGTTTGAGAAGAGCTGGTTACCCTTATCAAGGAACTGGCTCAACCCAAGGACTGAGCCAGATTTTTGGAAACCAGTGATAAGAGGGAATACAATATAGTGGAAAGAATGTACTGGGCTGAACCCAAGGATAAGGTAGGGTCTAGTCCTGGCTCCACAATTAACTTGTGCCATTTTGGTCCATTTGTTATCTCTCATTTTGCTTTAGTTGTCGCCTCAGTAAAATGAGGGCTTTGGGAATGATTTCTAAGCGCCTTTTCAGCTCTGACATTCTACTTCCAAACAAGTGCCCTTCAGAAGGTCAAGAAAAGAATGTTTGTTCTTGGGTTGTCAAACCAGACTGCTGCATGTTAAAATATCTACAGCTAGAGCAAGTGGAAGGCACTATTTCCAGGGTAAGCATTAGAAATTTGACTCAAGATAATAGAATCTTAAAATAGTACCAAGGCTACAGACTAATTTTGAAACAAAAATATCAGCAAATGCACCTGTTAACCTTGCCCTTTTGTTATAAATTGAGCTGTTATTTAATGATAGCTCCTCTTTTTATGGCCGCTTTCAGATACAACAACTGCTTGAAGCAGGTTTGTACCTATGTCTGGAGAGATATTAAAAGACTCAAAATATATATGTCCAAATTACATTGCATTACATCAGCAGTACACTGAAACAAATCAACCTCATGGATCTTGAGAGATATCTATTCTCCACTGCTGTATTTCCTATTATAATAACTCAAATTCATATGCTGTTTCTTTTCTAATCCTCACAAAACCCTTAGGGTACAAGTGATGCTAGAATTATTATCCCTGATTTGCATATCTGGAAATTGAACTTCAGAAATGAGATGTGTAAGGTAATACAGTACATCTAGCAAGAGACATCACTAGGTTTAAACTCACATTTAGATCTTATTGTCTGGTAATCTTTCCATCTCCCTCCGTCTTAGTCTCTTTATCTCATCCTACTACCTCTTTCTTTCAACCTTCCCCACATGCTCTAATCCTCAGACTCTCAGCATTGAAAAGAACCTCAGAGACAATCTAGATTTGACCAGCCCTAGACATGAATGGTGATCCTATCTAGAGCAAATCACTTGCCTTCCTTGGGCCTCAGTTTCCTTATATGTAAAAGAGATGAATTTGAGGCAAAGGAAAGAAAAAAATAAAATTGAATGCTCCTATTTTGAAAAGGGGAAAGGATCTACTTGGACCAAATTATTTATAGCTTTTCTTTTTGTGGTGGCAAAGAATTGGAAACTAAGGGAATATCCATCAATTGGGGAATGGCTGAATTAATTGTGGTATATAATGGTGATGGAATAACAATGTGCTATAAAAAATGATGAACAGGATGATTTCAGAAAGAACTGGAAAGACCTATATAAACTGATGCAGAGTGAAATAAGCAGAACCAGGAGAACATTATACATAGTAACTGCAATATTGTGGAATGATCAAATGATAAATCTTAGCTACTTTCATCAATACAGTGGTCCAAGACAATTCTGAGGGACTTATGACAAAGAATGCTATCCACCTCCATAGAAAAAATTGTTGGAGTCAGATGCAGATTAAAGCACATGATTTTTCGCTTTAGTTTATTTGGGTTTTTGTTTTGGGGTATTATATGAGTATTCTCTTATAAAATGATCAATATGGAAATATATTTTGCATGATAATACATGTATAACCCAGATCAAATTGCTTGTCAGCTCTTGGAGTGGGGAAGGACTCTTTGGATTTGGAGATAATTTGGACTATATAATTTTGGAAAACTTATATGGAAATGTGTTATTACATGTATTTGGTAAGATAAAATTTTTTCATAATTGAAAAAATGACCAAGTTTGGACTTGAAAAAGAGTTCAGAAAATATAATACCTTCTTTGCAGAAGTGGGAAATATGGGTATCCAATATTGCATGTATCATCTATCATGATTAAAGTATTGATTGATTTTACTGAACTGTCTTTCTATCTTTCTTTTAAAAATCTTTTTTTCTGGGGGCAGCTGGGTAGCTCAATGGATTGAGAGCCAGGCTTAGAGACAGGAGATCCTAGATTCAAATATGACCTTAGACACTTCCTAGCTATGTGACTCTGGGCGAGTCACTTAATTCCCATTGCCTAGTCCTTACCGATCTTCTGCCTTTGTTCTAGGGGATGATTCATTGGTTAAGAGAGGGAACAGCAATACAGTTTAGGAAATGAAGGTCAGATGGTCAATTGAAAAGAATTTATTAAATGCTTACTATGTGCCAAGCACTATGCTAAGCACTGGATTAGAAAGAAAGGTAAAGAAAGTTCCTGCTCTCAAAGTGATAACAATCCTCTGAGAAAAACAACATGCAAACAATAATGTACAAACCAGATCTCAATAGGACAAATTAGAGATAAGCAACAGATAGAAGGTCCTGGAAGTAAGAGTGTTATAGAAGCAAAAGCTATGAACAAAAAATAAAAGTTCAAAATGAGGTTGTTGGTCTAGGTGGCCTCTGAATCTCTGATCTTATGAATCTAGATATATAGTCCTTCAGGCTTTGCTTTTAAAGACCTCCTCTAGGATGTCCTTTGATTGGGGAATGGCTGAACAAATTGTGGTATCTGTTGGTGATGGAATGCTATTGTGCTGAAAGGAATAATGAACCAGAGGAATTCCATGTGAATTGGAATGACCTCCAGGATTTGATATAGAGTGAAAGGAGCAGAACCAGGAGAACCTTATACACAGAGACAGATACACAGTGGAACACTAGCAGCAATGAAATGATCCAGGACAATTCTGAGGGACTCATGAGAAAGAATGCTAACCACATCCAGAGAAAGAACTGTGGGAACAGAAACACAGAAGAAAAAAAACTGCTTGATCATATGGGTTGATGGGGACATGATTGGGCATGTAGACTCTAAACAATCACCCTAGTACAAATATCAATAATATGGAAATGGGTCTTGATCAATGACACATGTAAAACTCAGTGGAACTGCTCATTGGCTACGGTAGGGGTCAGGGAGGAGGGGAGTGGAAGAATATGAATCATGTAACCATGGAAAAATAGTCTAAATCAATTAATTAAATAAAAATTTTCAGATAAAAAATAAAAGATCTCTACTTTCTCTGCAGCAAGATATTTCACTTTTTGCACAATTCTAATATTTATTAATTTTTTTATTATATCCAGCTGTAATCTACCTCTCTGAAGCTTCTACTTAGTTCTTCTATGTCTATCTTCTGGAGTCAAGCAAAATAACTCTAATCCCTCTTCTAAGAAATATCCTTGATAGGCCAAGAGACGGGAGGTCCTAGGTTCAAATCTGGCCTCAAACACTTCCCAGCTGTGTAACCCTGGGCAAGTCACTTGACCCCCATTGCCTAGCCCTTACCACTCTTCTGCCTTGGAGCCAAGACACAGTATTGACTCCAAGACAGAAGGTAAGGGTTTAAAAAAAAAGTAAAGAAAGAAATATCCTTGAAAATCAATGATGGGGTGGCTGCATGGAGTTTGCTGGAGAAAGTTCAGTTGGTTTTTTAAAGTTGATTGTTCAATTTTCACTGTGAATATTTATACCTTAGAAATCCTAATGATTACAATTCAGAGGTAAAGTTATTGTTTTATAGTATAGATTTAAGAAAGTGTTAATAATGTAGATTAATAAAAAAATAAAAAATAAAAAAACCCTTTACTTTCCGTCTTGGATTCAATACTATGTATTGGTTCCAAGGCAGAAGAGCAGTAAGGGCTAGGCAATGAGGGTTAAATGACTTGCCCAGGGTCACACAACTACAAAGTATGTGAGGCCAGATTTGAACCTAGGACCTCCTTTCTTGTTCTCTATTCACTGAACTATCTAACTGTCCCCCAGATTAAATTTAAAAGTATGTGAATGTATATTCTCCAGTCCCCCAGAATCTCCCCAGCCTAGTGATTAAAGATATTTACTGGTAAACTCCTGTACTGATCTGCAAACATTGTTTGAAGCCACCAGGATTGCAGAAGAAAGCTTAGGGAATGAAGGCATCACAAAGGTGAAGATCTAGTGACTGTAGGCTAATAATGATGATGATGATGGTGGTGGTGGTGGTGGTGATGTTGATAACTGGCATATAGACAGAGTTTTAAGGTTTGCAAAGTGCTTTATTTCCACAGTCTCATTTGAGCCTCATAGCAACCCTATACCTCGACTGTAATCCCTACTATCAGAGAGGCTGACACTGATGGATTGTTTTGAGTTCAGAAGTTCCAAGATGAAGTGGGCTAAACCTTTGTAGTGTCCTTACTAACTCAAGCATCACTATGGTGAGTTCCCAGAAGTGGGAGGGGAGTGTCACCTGCCTACCTAAGAAGGGGCAAATCAGCCCAGATTGGTAAAACCTGTGAGTCAAAGCACCATGCTAAATAATAATGGGATTTGGCCTGTGAGTGATTGCTGTGCTTTTAGCTTGGGGAAGAAAGGGACTCCCAGACTCAAAACAAACGCTCAAATACCTGAATACAGCTGCCATGCCCCCATTAAATTGTTTTGAGGCTAAACACTCCCATTTTCTTCAAACATTACTAGTATGGCATAACATCTATGCTTTTGAACCAACCTGGTGACCCTCAGAAGAATGTCCTCCAGTACATCATTCCCAATGTAGGATGCTTAAATTGAATACCAAGCCTCAGATGTGGTTTATCCAGTGTAAGGTGTACGTATTGCCAAAATAGTTTATGTATATGCTCATCTGAATTGTCTAAATGTGGTTCTTCAGGAGACATGAATAATTTTTTCTGAAATCTTGTCCATTCTTTTCTAAGGGACACTCTTATTTCTTGCCTGGAGGGAAGCATGAGGTTGCTCAGTGTTCCTCTGATAAAGGGATGCTAGACTAGAATAAGTTCTGTCCCCACCTAAATATTGCTAGTCTAAGGAATTCTTTTTTTCTTAACTTCAAGTCATTTTGGGTTGTTATCTCTTAGTGAGGAATGGGTAGCCCAATGTTATAATCAAATGATTGCTACTTTCCCACTAAATACTAGAATAAGGAAACTCCAAGTGTAGAGAGGTCCATGAATGATGAGGGCTGGTATAGTTGGAATAGAATCAGAATAGAGATCTCTAGTCTTTTCTTCCCCTTCCCTTCTCTAAGGGAGAAGCTTTCATTCCTGCCAAAAGGAGATGCAAGCAGTTGGGGCCAAAGATCACTCTATTCTTAGAGTAAAGGGGTACTTAGATAGGATTATATTTATGTTTCCTTAAATATTAATCTAGGGGAAATGGTCAAATTCTATCTAGCTTCTGATCACTTTGTCACTGGGTGAGAGGGACAGGTGGACCCCAAGTTTTATATCTAAGGTTTGACCCACCAAATTCCAGTTCCACAATGAACACACACAGAGCCAATAGCAAAGAAATCCATTTATTCAAATTATAGCAAAACAGAAATCAGAGAACGCAAGTATAGGAAAACATAAACAAGATAATAAAGAGTTGAAAGAACACTCCCACTGAGGGCTAGATAACTCAGCTCAATTATGTGAGTCCTTGATCTCAGGAGGATCTGGAGGAGAAACTCCTTGCAGTCTTTTTAACACTAAGCTGGGGTAGGGACATGATGGAGCCTGTCAGGCTCCATTCATGTCTTCCTAGAGTATTTTCCTTCAGCATCTTGAAGTGGAGTTGTCTCCTACCATTTTTTTTTCTTGAAGTAGGAAGCCGGAAATTCTCAAAGCAACTTGAAGCTCAGAGGTCTGAGTCCTACAGCTTGAGGAGTCCTGAAAAAGATTCCCCTTGAAGAGTCCCCAAGAAGACTGAAGGCTGAACTTGTTCTATTCTCAACAACCCCAACCTGCTCCTCATGTAGAACAGAGCATTCATCTCCAAGAAGGAGAGAATCCCATTCTGATGGGCTTTGAAACAGTGGTTACCTAGTTACACAAAAGACCATCACAAATATTGAATAGTGTGTAAACTCATTTACCCAAATAGATAGGAAACAGAAATCAGAGAAATTACACAGATTATAATATACCAGATAACACACAAAGTCAATAAACTCTCCCACTCAGGCTAAGATATCTCTGCTTAACCAAGAGAGATAAGTCTATTTCTCATTCAAGTGGAAATTTTTTGAAGACTCTAGGAAGGCAACATGGAAATCAGGGACATGTTTGAGGAACTGGGTTTCCCTTACATGTATGATTTCCAAAGTCTGTAATCTCTCTCTATAAATTTCTCTCCCAAAGAAACATTGGAATTTTGTATAACCTTTTACTGAGCAGAAAGGAAGAATAATATATCTTTTCTCTCATTAATGCTGCCCCTATGAAGACATACATTGTGGAGTAATCTTCATTCACCGGTGAGGAGAGTTTCACACAAATAAATGCTCCAGTTTGAGGTGAGTTCCACCTGGCCTGGTGGAACTCATCTTGGACACTTTGTCCTAATTAATGTATCCTTATAGTATAATAAGATAAAATAGCAAATAAGGGACCAGATAACATAATGAAAAGAATGGCAAGTCAGAAGATTAGGGTCTCAGATACTTACTAGCTGGGTGGCCATGGGTAAGCCATTTAACTTTTAATAGTTTCACTTTCCTCAGCTGGAATACACAGATAAGAATATATATGTTGAAAAAGAGTGTGTCATAGAGAATTAGTCTTAGAGTCAGGAAGACTTGGGTCCAAATCTCAGCTCTGACATGTATTGGCTGAGTGAATCTAGGCAAGTCATTAAGAATGGCAGAATATTGCCCTTTGATCCAGTGATAACATTGCTGGGTTTATACCCCACAGAGATAATAAGGAAAAATACTTGTTCAAAAATATTCATAGCCATGTTCTTTGTGGTAGCAAAAAATTGGAAAATGAGGGGATGCCCTTCAATCGGGGAATAGCTGAACAAATTGTGGTATCTGTTGGTGATGGAATACTATTGTGCTTAAAGGAATAACGAACTGGAGGAATCCCATGTGAACTGGAACAACTTCCAGGAACTGATGCAGAGTGAAAGGAGTAGAACCAGGAGAATGTTGTATACAGAGATAGCAACTCTGTGGCACAATCAAACTTAATGGAGGGAGATGCATTCTTTTAGTTTCCTCTGATGCCAACCTTGAATGCCTGCTGTCTTCAGCAGTTTACAATGACCAAGAGATAAAGTGAATGCTATAGTTGGGGAAAAAAATAATCACACAAAGATCTTTCTAAAGAGTTCTCCAAACCTTATACACAGAGACGGATACACTGTGGTACAATCACTCTACTAGCAGCAATGCAATGATCCAGGAGAAGAAAAACAACTGCTTGATTACATGGTTTGATGGAGATATATATATATATATATATATATATATATATATACTCTAAATGATCACCCTATTATAAATATTAATAATATGGAAACAAATCTTGATCATTGACACATGTAAAACCCAGCAGAATTGCTTGTTGGCTATGGGAGGGGGAAGGAAGGAGGGGAGGGAAAGAACATGATTCATGTAATCACGGAAAAACATTCTAAATAAATAAATAAACAACAAAAAAAGGAATAGCAGAATAGTTGTTAATCTGAATTTGGTAAGAAAATATCCTCTTTAGGAATTTCCCCCAACAATGAAATCACAGGTATAGACTAAAAAAAAAAAAAAAGTGTACTATCTATACCATGAGGTTGGTTTCTAAACCTAATAGCATTACAACAGTATTAATTATCAAAGTGACTTTTAGCTGAGGCAACAAGGTAGCACAATGGATAGAGGACCAGGCCTGGAGTTAGGAGCACCTGAGTTCAAATTTAGACTCAGATACTTCCTACCTGTATGACCTTGGATGATACTTATCCACGATTAACAACCCCTTCCTGTTCTTTTGTCTTAGAATTGATACCGAAAAAGAAGGTAAGGGTTAAAAATGATATTAACTAACTATATATTTAAATTATACATTAATTAATTAATAAAAAATATGAGCTAATTTTAGTTAACCCATCATACTGTTGATTCATATTGTACTTGTGGCCCCCTAAAAACCTTAGATCTTTTTTATTCAAATTATTCCCTTATTAATTCAAATTACATACCTCTCATCCTGTAATTTTACTGATGATTAAAAAAAAAACCAAAAAACAAATGTAGGACATCACATTTATCTCTACTAAATTAAATCTCTACTGATTAAATTTGGCTTAATCTTCTAGTTAAGATCTTTTTAGATCACGATTTTGTTGTCTAATGTTTTATCTCTTCTTGCTTTGCCTCATTCACAAGTTTGATGAACATTCATTTGTGCTTTCCTTTTAGGTATTGATGGAAATGTCTAAGCATAGGGTCAAGGTTAGATCACTGGAGTATTCTACTATATACCAGAGATCCTGATCAAATTGATTCATTAATCATTTCCCTTTAAATCTAGTCTATTCAACTGGTTTCTAATCCACTTAATTACATTATCAACTAATCCAAATTTCTCTAACTTGTGAATGAGTGAATTTGTCAAATATCTTGCTGAAATCTGAATATAGCAGGTTGATGGCATTCTCCTGATTTTATCTATCTAGTGTCTATGTCAAAAGAAACAACATGAGTTTAGTCTGGAATAATCTGTTCCCAATGAACCTACATTAGCTTTTAGGGATCTCCCTTCCCTTTGTAAATACTCACAAACCATTCCTTTAATAATGCTTTCTAGAATTTTCCTAGGAAACAATGTCAAGCTTACTAGTCTATAGTTTGAAGAAGCTATTTTCTTTTTTGAAAATTGGAACATTTTGCTTATGGTTTAGCATCTCCTCTGTTCTACATAATTTTTCAGAGATCACTGACTTAAAAAAGCTGCCTTCATAGTCTTGATTCTTTTCAATACCTCCAGCTGGTGGCTTTAATTAAATAATTATATGCTCTCTTACTATCTTCTCTCTCTCCCCTTTTCTCCCTTCTTTGCCTCTATCCACCATCCATCTCTTTCTTGATTTCTCTTCATTCGTTAAGTGGAAAAATAGTTGCTAACCTGAAATGGGAGAGAAAATATCCTCGTTAGAAGTTTCCTCCACTAGGTATAGACCAAAAAATGAATAACGTGTTCTACGTACATCATGAGGTTGCTATAATGAAAATGCCTCGTAAACCTTAAAGCATTACAAAAAATGTGTTCCTTCTCCTCTTTTCCTATCTCCGTCTTTCTTTTTCCATCTCCTCCTTCTCCCTCTCCTTTTTTCCCCTTTCATAGCTCCTCCACGTGTATATATGCACATATTTAGGAAATAAGGATCATTATTCTCCATTTTGTAGGAGAATTAACTGAGATGCAAAACAGTTAACTACTTAAACGCGTTTAGGACTATGCCTGGCAGGTAGTAAGCGTTATATAAATATTAGCTATTGATGGGTATTAATTAAGCAGCCCTGGAAGCACTTCCCTGGGATCGAAGAGACCTGGATTTTTATCCCTTATCCCTTCTCTGCATCTCAGTTTCCCCATTTGCAAAATGAATGGGATAGGCCAGATGACAGCTACAGGCTCAGGTGGAATCTGTGAATTCTAAAAGAGAAAAGCAAACATCAAAAAATTCATGGATTAAAGCCTATATTAGACCTTTCTTTCCTGGAACCCCTGGGAACGAAAGCTTAATTAGAGGTTGCGGATGGATGAGACAAATGAAGGGCAGGAATACCCGCCGTCAGCCAGGATCCCACCACTGGCTAATTGCCCCAAATTGGCTGCTTTGTCAGCCATTGAACAGACTATATAGCACTCTCAGTCTTTCAGCCCCGGGAAATCAAAGCAATCTGAATGACAATCAACAAAAGGAGCTGGGGCTGTTCCTGCGCATGCACGTTACAGTGGAGGCAGGTCCTGTCCCGCCTGTCCGCCTGCTTCTGCCTGCTCCGTGGGCTGGCCATGGAGAAAGAGTCAGTTGCTTGTTAATTTTTTTTTTTTCCCCAGAGGGTGAGACTACCTTGAGCAGCCTGAAACGAGAGGAGAAGGCTGCGGGAGTCCTGTTCCCTGCGGATTGGGAGGTAAGTTGAAGACAAGTGCTAAGAGATAGGAATAGTCAGAGATCTACTCAAAACAGGTTGCCTGGTTAGGAGACAGCTGAGTGATGCCTGTCGCCATAGGAGTTCGGTGGGAAGACAGACCACCCTGCTGAGCCCCAGTCACTGAGCCAGCCTGTTGAAGGGCGAGGGGTAATAAAGAAAGACATGGCTTGTCAGGAAGAGAAGGACAGGACCCCCACAGGCTGGGCCCGACAAGATTTGACGCATTGTTTCTAGGGCTGGCTCGGAATACTCTGGAAGTTTACAAGGACAATTAAAAAAAAAAAAAAAAAAAAAAAAAGGCCACTCTCCGTGCCAAAAGTCATGGTTTAGTTCTGAATCCAGTCTGTGATTTTCAGGGAATTGCATTAAGCCCTTTAAAAAGCAGGTGGTGTCCTGATATAACACACGCCTAATTTGGCAGCTATGCAAATCTGGGTCTGTGGGCTGAAAGAAATTGGGGCATATCTCTATGATTTTAGCTTATATAAATAGCATTTTAACAGGGAAGCCCGAAGGAAACTCGAGTTCAAGTCCTAGTTTTGCCAACCTATCCCTGTGAGATTCGATAAGTCATGTGACATCTCCGAGCCTTAGTTTCCTCATCTTTAAGGTGAGGATAACAACACTTGAACTGACTATCCCACAGAATTGTACTAATTATCCAATGAAATAATGGGTGAGAAAGGGATTTATACTACAGTCTATCATAGTAGTATTGTTACTGTCCATAGCCCAAATACAGATATCCCTTGCTTAATGCAATAAAATCATTCCCTGTAAAGTGAATCCTATTTTCCCATTGATTACACGGTTGAAGATGCATTGTGATTGGAAGGGGGAATCAGTTCATTTTTATAAACAGCATCATATTTATACAACAAATCCTTAAAAATTAAAGTGCCTCCAAAATGCATATCAGAAATCATCCATGCTTAAGCATCTTATGCAGCCCTTTCCCATGTTCAGTTAAAGACTTTTGTCCATATGAGATATGCAGTTCATTTTAATTAATGTTCTAATTAGCTTTTAACTTCATCTTGAGACAAAAAGTTTTATTTCTCAGAGGTTTATAAAGATATACTGTTTTACAAAAATCACCTGGATTTTGTTACAAAATTTTGGGTTTTGTTTGGTTGTGCAACAATGTCAGAATATTTCAAGTTATTGACCTAATAGCAAATTTCTGACAATATTTTTATTGCCTTTATGATCAACCTGATAAAAGTTTATACAAAATCCAGTTAATCTTTTCCTTTGTCTTCCTCAGAATCCCCTACAAGATTAATGTCTATGTGTCCCTCCAAAAAAATTATTTTGAAGTTTTTAAAAAGCCATAAAGGAAAAGACCTTTTTGTATATTAACTCTGAAATTTCACTGAAAACTGTTAGGGACAATCTGGAATAGTAGAACATTGGATTCAGAATCAGAAGACTTTTAGGTTTCAGTCTTGGCCCTGACAATTAACTTGCTGATTTTTTAACACTTATTAGCTGTGTGACTATAGGTAAATTACTTAACCTCTTTGAACTTGAATTCAACAATCTGCAAAATAGAGGCAGAAACATGTTTTCCTTAAGGAAAGTGCCTTGTAAACTAAAATGTGCTGTTTAATTGTGAGCTATTAATATTGAAAATAATGAAAAAATGATAGTGATAAAAATACTTAAATAAATAAAAGCTAATCCTTTTATTTTCTGCCCTTCTTCCTTTCCTCCTTTCTCTTTCCTTCTCCAACTGACTGCCACCTCAGTCATCCCCTCCTCCCTCATTCAACCTCTTCTTACCTATTGGTTCCTTCTGTATTACGCTTATTTGTACAAACATTATATACATGTATATGTCTTTTATACAAACATAAGTCTTTCCTCATCCTTAAAAAAATATCCATACATATATCCATATATATATATGTATATATATATATATATATATACATATCTTCGCTAGACTCAACTATTCCTCCTAAATTGGGCTTCTGTGAACTTTTCCCTTTTTGATATATAGGAAATTATTTCAATGTAATTAGATCCTTTTACATTCCTATTATTTTCTATATTTTGAGATGGAGATCAAAGGCTTCAAGAGATTGACAAAGGAGTCCCTTACACAAAAAAGATTAAAAATGTCAGATTTAAATTATTGTGATATATTACTTGTTTCTTAGCCAGACTCCTAAAAGACCTGTCTATATTCATTGCCTTCACTTTCTCTCCTTTCATTCACTTCCAAGGTCACATAGGAAGGCAGTGGCAGAAGCCTAGTGTTTTTTGCATTACACTACATTTTGATGGGTTGGGGTGGGGGGACTAGAAAAGGAGAGGAGTAAGAAAAGACATATAGGAAAAATCATTAAAAAAAAATTAGAAATCTAACTCACCAGATTGTCTCATTAGCTGCATGACCCTGGGCAAGTGACTTCACTACTTATAACCCCTTTTTCCTCATCTGAAAAATTGAACTTTTGAGCTAGGTGATTTCTAATGTCCTTTTCAGTTTTAAGGTCACGATGCTGGGTTGTTCTATAATAATCACTAGATTTAAACTTAGAAGAGTTGGTGTTGAGAAAGTGCCATGTTTAGAGAAAGGCACAAGACTACTAGGATAGTGGGGAGACTGGAGGCCAGTCTCTCTCATCTTAAATCCAGGGCTTTTTCTGTTGTACCTTGATGTTTTCCTTAGCATCAATTAAAGGAACTGAGGAAGTTGTACCTGGAGAGGACAAGACTTGAGGTTGCTGAGAGGATATGATGACTTTATGCATTAAAATGCTGGAAAAGTTATTAAAGCTGATTTTCCTTGGCCTGGGCAGAGGATAGTAGGGAGGGAGAAGTAGAAAGTCATATTTTAGTTCTGCATAAGAAAAAAAAATAACTTAAAAAAAAAAACCACCCTTACCTTCCATCTTGGAATCTGTACTGTGTAGTGATTCCAAGGCTGAAGAGCAGTAAGGGCTGGGAAACTGGGGTTAAGCGATTTGCCCAGGATCACACAGCTAGGAAGTGTCTGAAGTCAAATTTGAACCTAGGCCCAGCTTTCTTCTGAAAGCAATGAGGTGTTTCAGGGAGCAGTATCCTCCTTGTCACTAGAGAATTTCAAACTGGCAAGTGAATCTATCTTGTGAATGTGGTTGCTCTACCAACTTAAGTATGGATTGAATTAGATACCCTCCAGGGGCAGCTGGGGCCGGGGGAGGGTGAAGTAGATAGAGTGCTAGGCCAAAAGTCAGGAAGACCCATCTTCCTGAATTCAAATGTGGCCTCAGACACTGGCTGGGTGACCCTGAGCAAGTCACTTAACTCTGTTTGGCTCAGTTTGCTCATCTATAAAATGAGCTAAAGAAGGAAATGGCAAACCACTTCAGTATCTTTGCCAAGAAAACTCCAAATGGGATTATAAAGAATCAGACAAAACTGAAATGATTCAATGATAGCTACCTTCTAAATTTTTTAACTCAGATTTTAGGATTCTTAATCCTGGTTCTGCTACTCACAGGCCGCTTCCCTGTAAAATCATTCCCCCTGAGCTTTGCTGTATTTTCCAGGTCTTAATCCAGTCCTGATGGGGCAAAGGCAGATGTGATCTAGAGGGAAAAACTTAATAAAATTCAGGGAAAATCAGGCATTATATTGAATTGTTTAACTGGGGCCACAAAACCAATCAACAGGCTGAAACTGGAGCGGGTCAAAAGGGAGTATTCAGGTTAGGGTCATAGACTGCCTGGAATAATTGGTGTTGTTCAGTGGAGAGCTCCAGCCTTTAATAAGATTGTCATTTAATGATGCAAAGTTTTTGCTCCCTTACAGTCTGTGTCCTCACCTTTTCTTCTCTGAGAAGGCTCCAGGTCCAGCTCTGCCTAAGAAACTGCATTGTGGCAAAGAACATTCTGTCTCTGATTTATGTAAATTAGGCTACGACCAAGGAAATGGTATCTAGAATTACTGGCTCCCTCCTAAGAAGATTGGTGGCCACTACCCTTAAAACAGCAAGGGCCCAGGTGGAGGAAAAGAGATATTGTTCTTCCTCTCACTGTTGGTCTCCATACCATTTCAGTCCCATCGTAACACCCAAGCTATCTTTGCACTCCATCAAAACGGTTTACTTGCTATTCATGAAAATAATCATTCCATCTTCTACACCTATGCAACCTTAACCCCCTTCCCTGCTATGCCTATAATCTATTTTCTTCATCCTCTTCCTATTCTTCAAGATTCAACTCCAGTGCCTCTTTGAATGGAAATCTTTCCAAATACCCCTTAGTGTTCTCTCCTTTTCCAAATTATCTTGTATTTGCTTTTGTTTACATTTTATATCTCTCCTCTTAATACCTCCCTTATCTTCACTTCCACCCCCATCCAACCCCTTGAGGAAAGGAACTATTTTTCAAAGTTTTTGTTGAATTTTAAGAGTCTAACACAATGCCTTGCATAGAGTAGGTTGTTATTAAATGCTTAAAAATTTTTTTATTTTTATTTAAATTTGTTGGATATTATCCTCTTCTGGACATTGTGTTGAGGAAGGGTGAAAGCAGTGAAATTCTTCTGAGGTTCTTAAAATTTGCTTGTATCATCCTCTTCACATCCTTGTGGCTGTTATCTATTAACCACTGGATTGTTCTCACTTTTTCTGTTTTAGAAATAATGATTTTTTATGAATAATGTCAATTACAAATACAATAGATTAAATTTTACAAATATTTACATTTAAATTAGTACATTTAAATCCATTAAATGTTGTAACTTTTCAATCATTCTTTTAATATGCATTAGGATTCTTGGTTTGTCTATTTAGTCTTATTTATGATTACTTTAATATTTTTAAAATTTTATTAATTTTTTTTACCAATTACATGTAATAACGAATCTCCACATAAGTTTTCTGAACTTATATGATCCAAATTGTGTCCTTCTCTGCTTCCTTTCCCATTCCTGGAGCTGGTAACAACTCAATCTGGGTTATATATACGTATATATATTTACATGTATAAATATATATTTACACAAAACATATTTCCATATTGTTCATTTTGGTAAGTGAATAATCTTATAAAACCAAAACCCCAAAACATAAACCCAAATAAACAATTGAAGAATCATATGCTTTCATCTTCATTCTTATTCCAACAGTTCTTTTTCTGGAGATGGATAGCATTCTTTGTCATAAGTCCCTCAAAATTGTCCTGGGTCATTGTATTGCTGAGAGTAGCTAAGTCTATCACATTTTAAATATTCCACAATATTGCTGTTACTGTATACAGTGTCTTCCTGGTTCTGCTTATTTCACTCTGCAACAGTGTGTGTAGGTCTTTCTAGCTCTTTCTGAAATCATCCTGTTCATCATTTTTTACAGCATAATAATATTCCATCACCATCATAGACCACAATTTGTTTAGCCATTTCCTAATTGATCAACATCACTTTAATTTCCAATTCTTTGCCACTACAAAAAAGGACTGCTAAAAATATTTGTACAAGCAGGTCCTCCCCCCATCACCTTTTTTCCTCTTTGGGATACAGACCTACTAGCATTACTCAATCAAAGAGTATGCATTGTTTTTTAGAGTCCTTTGGGTATAATTCCAAATTGCCCTCCAGAATGGTTGGATCAGTTCACAACTCCACTAGCAATGCAATAGTGTCCCAGTTTTGCCACATCCCCTCCAATATTTATCGTTTTCCCTTACTGTCATATTGGCCAATCTGATAGGTGTGAGGTGGTACCTCTGAGTTGTTTTAATTTAAATTTCTCTACTAACAAGAGTTTTAGAACATTTTTTCATAGGATTATTGATGGCTTTGATTTCTTTATCTGAAAACTGCTTATTCATATCTTTGGACCATTTGTCATTTAGGGAATGGCTTGTATTCTTGTAAATTTGACTTATTTCTCTACGTAGTTTAGAAATGAAGCATTTATCAGAGTTTTTTTTCCCCCAGTTTGTTGTTTTCTTTCTAGGTTGCATTGGTTTTATTTGTGCAAAAGTTTTTAAATTGAATATACTCAAATTATTCATTTAACATCTTATAATGCTCCCTTTCTCTTCTTTTGTCATCAATTCTTCCCTTCTCCATAGCTGACAGGTAAGCTATTCTGTTCTCTTAATTTACTTATAATATCACCCTTTATGTCTAAATCTATGATTACTTTTTTATGGTCATAGTTAATCTGTACTTGATCCTTCTGGTTCTACTTTTTTCATTTTGGGTTATTTCATAAAGTTCTTCCCATTTTAAAAATTCTTGTTCATTTAATTCCATTCTATTTTAAAAATGTATTAGCTTACCACAAATTGTTTAACCATTCCTTTATCACTGGATATTTTAAAAAGTGGTTTTTACTTTTTATCGCAATTATAAATAATGCTACTATGAAAATCTTTGAACTTTAACACTTTCATTACATATATTCAATAATAGAATTACTGAGTAAAAGGATATTATTATTTTTGTAACTTTTACTTTGTACTTTCTGATTACTCATTAGAAAGTTCCTACTCCTTTGCAATTCTAGCAGCAATAAATAAGCCCATCTTTGTCTGAAACCTTGACAACATTTATGGAATCTTTTTTGTCATTTTTTTTGTTTTTAATTATTTTTGCCAATTTGATGAGAATGCAATAGGGCCTAAAAGTTGTTTTAATTTGTGTCTCTTTAATTGTTTGTGGGGTTCAGCATTTTTAGAGCAATCTTTTTGTGTTCTCTTTTTGTAAATTATCTGTTCACATCCTCTGACTGTGATTGTGTGTTTTGTATGATTTTAATATTTCACTATATATGTTAGATACCCAGTTTTGTCATAGTTTCCATAAATATTTTTCTCAGATGTTATTTTTCCTTGGATTATTTCTGTTGCTCAGAAAAAATTAATTTTAATATAATTAAGCACTTCTCCCTTTTCCTAAATACATCTTTCTACTGTCTTGATAGGAATTGTTATATCTACTTCGTTATTGGGACAAACGTAAACACTTTCTTCTGTCTTTTTTTTATGCTTGTTTTTTATCCAGTTGAAATTCATTTTTTTTAATTTTTAGAAAAATTTTCCATGGTTACATGATTCATGTTCTTACTTTCCCTTTCACACCCACAGCCCCCCTCCCATAGCTGATGCACATTTCCACTGGTTTTATTTTATTTTATTTTTTTAAAATATGAGTTTATATTCACTTTATTTTTTATTTAAATAATTTATCTTTTTAGAAAAATTTTCCATGGTTATATGATTCATGTTTTTACTTTCCCCTTCACCTTCCCTTCATTCCCCCAATATATAACACACATTTCCACTGGTTTTAACATGTCATCAATCAAGACTTATTTACATATTATTGATAGTTGCATTGGTGTGGTCCTTTTGAGTCTACATCCCCAATCATGCCCGCATCAACCCATGTGTTCAAGCAGTTGTTTTTCTTCTGTGTTTCCACTTCTGTAGTTCTTCCTCTGAATGTGGGTAGTGTTCTTTACCATAAATTCCTCAGAATTGTCCTGGGTCATTGCTTTGCTGCTAGTACAGATGTCCATTACATTCGATTTTACCACAGTGTATCAGTCTCTGTGTACAATGTTCTTCTGGCTCTGCTCCTTTCGCTCTGCATTAATTCCTGGAGGTCTTTCCAGTTCACATGGAATTCCTCCAGTTTATTATTCCTTTGAGCACAATAGTATTCCATCACCAACATATATCACAATTTGTTCAGCCATTCCCCAATTGAAGGACATACCCTCGTTTTCCAGTTTTTAGCCACCACAAAAAGCACAGCTATAAATATTTTTGTATAAGTCTTTTTATTTATGATCTCTTTGGGGTACAAACCCAGCAATGGTATGGCTGGATCAAAAGGCAGGCAGTCTTTGGGCATAGTTCCAAATTGCCATCCAGAATGGTTGGATCAGTTCACAACTCCAACAGCAATGCATTAATGTCCCAATTTTGCCACATCCCCTCCAACATTCATTACTCTCCCCTGCTATCATTTTAGCCAGTATGCTAGGTATGAGGTGATAACTCAGAGTTGTTTTGAGTTGCATTTCTCTAATTACTAGAGAGTTAGAACATTTTCTCATGTGCTTATTGATAGTTTTGATTTCTTTATCTGAAAATTGCCCATTCGTGTCCCTTGCCCATTTATCAATTGGGGAATGGTTTGATTTTTTAATACAATTGATTTAGCTCCTTGTATATTTGAGTAATTAGACCTGTCACAGTTTTTTGTTATAAAGACTTTTCCCCAGTTTGTTGTTTCCCTTCTGATTTTGCTTGCATTGGTTTTGTTTGTACAAAACCTTTTAAATTTAATATAATCACAATTATTAATTTTACATTTTATAATTTTTTCTAATTCTTGCTTGGTTTTAAAATCTTTCCTTTCCCATAGATCTGACAAGTATACTCTTCTATGTTCACTTAATTTACTTACAGTTTCCTTCTTTATATTCAAGTCATTTACCCATTCTGAATTTATCTTGGTGTAGGGTGTGAGATGTTGATCTAAACCTAATCTCTCCCATATTGTTTTCCAATTTTCCCAGCAGTTTTTGTTAAATAGTGTATTTTTGTCCCAAAAGTTGGGCTCTTTGGGTTTATCATACACTGTCTTGCTGATGTCACTTACCCCAAGTCTATTCCACTGATCCTCCCTTCTGTCTCTTAGCCAATACCATATTGTTTTGATGACCACTGCTTTAGAATTTAGTTTAATATCTGGTATTGGTAGGCCACCATCCTTCAAGTTTTTTTTCATTATTTCCCTTGATATTCTTGATCTTTTGTTCTTCCAAATGAACTTTGTCATAATTTTTCTAATTCAGTAAAAAAAGTTTTTGGATGCCCATTATCACCTGTATTATTTAACAGTGCACTAGAAATACTAGCAGTAGCAATTAGAGAAGAAAAAGAAATTGAAGGTATTAATATAGGCAATGAGGAGATTAAGCTATCACTCTTTGCAGATGATATGATGGTCTACTTAAAAAATCCCAGAGAATCAACTAAAAAGCTAGTAGAAATAATCAACAACTTTAGCAAAGTTGCAGGATACAAAACAAATGCACATAAATCATCAGCATTTCTATATATTTCCAACACATCACAGCAGCAAGAAGTAGAAAGAGAAACACCATTTAAAATCACCCTAGACAATTTAAAATACTTGGGAATCTATCTACCAAAACAATCACAGCAATTATATGAAAACAACTACAAAACGCTTTCCAAACAATTAGAAATAGATCTAAACAATTGGAAAAACATTGATGGCTCATGGGTAGGACGAGCTAACATAATAAAAATGACCATTCTACCCAAATTAATTTACTTATTTAGTGAAATTAATTTTTTTTGTCCATTGGAGCATTTTATTTATGTATGTTTTACACCCTTAGAAAAAGAATCCCAGGATTTTTCCTCCTGTGTTTTTTCGTCTTGCTTCCTCATGGTCCATGATGCCAGCTGAGGTTGTAAGCACAATGAACCCAAACTGACAGGATGGTAGCAGATTATTCTGCCACTTTTCCAGATCTTTCAATTGAACATCAAATCTGGGGCTGATTACACCACACTTGTTTAATCTGCCCGTGAGGTTCACAACAATTTTTCCTGCTCTGTGATCATCAATGATCTCAAATTTGCCAATATAACCGTGCTTCATCATCACAGTTAAGAACCGGACAATTACTTTAGAGCACGGCCTAATAAGAACCTGGCGTTTTCCTCGCTCCTCAGCATTGTTGATGCTTTTGAGAGCATCTGCCAGGACATTCATGCGCACCATGGTGGTGGCGCTGCAAGATGGCGGAAAGAGGTGAAATTAATTTTTAATATAGTGTGAGATATGAGTCTAAATCACTTCTTAGTCAAGTGGTAGCCAGTTTTGCCAATAATATTTATTAAATTACATATGCCTTCTTCAGTTTTTACTTTACTTTCCATAGGTTTTCCAAGAATAAATCTTGAGTACAAATTTAGTCAGATGTCATATTTCTATTCCATTGGTCTATTCTTATCTTATATAGTTTTTTTTTAAACCCTTACCTTCCAAGGCAGAAGAGTCGTAAGGGTAGGCAATGGGGGTCAAGTGACTTGCCCAGGGTCACAGAGCTGGGAGGTGTCTGAGGCCAGATTTGAAACCAGGACCTCCCATCTCTAAGCCTGGCTCTCAATCCACTCTGCTACCCAGCTGTCCCTGATAGTTTTGATCAAAACTGCTTTCTAAAAAAATTTAAAAGTATGAGAGTAAAAGACTTATACCCATCAGTTTTTTCCCCATTATGCCCCCTTCTTTACCCATTTGTTTTTCTATTTCCATTTTATATAATTTCATCCTATTTCATGAAGAGATTGGTATTTTGACGGTATTATATTAACTATATAAATTGGTTTGGGGAATATTGTTATTTTTAGATAGATAAAATGCTAGATTTGCATGAAGACAGAGTTCAACTCTTTTTTTCTCAACCCTCCCTAGCCATTTTACTAGCTGTTTAACTCTTGGAAAGAAATTTAATCTCTCTGGGACTCAGTTACTATTCCCTGCCCTCTATGGAACTCTAGTAGTCATTCCATTTTTTGTGTGTATCTTCAATGTCTTCATCTTCACTGGCTCATTTCCATGTGTCTAAATATATGCTCATTTGTCCTCAATCCTAAAAAAAGGCTTTTATTAATCTCTTTAGCTCATCTGATGATCACCCTATTTCTTCCTTCCTTTTATTTTATTTTATTTTTTTTAACATTTATTAATATTCATTTTTAAAATGGTTACATGATTCATGCTCCTCCTTTCCCCTTCACCCTCCCCCCCGCACTCCCCCCACCCATGGCCGATGTNTCCTTCCTCTGAATGTGGGTAGCGTCTTTACCATAAATCCCTCAGAATTGTCCTGGGTCATTGTATTGCTGCTGGTACAGAGGTCCATTACATTCAATTTTACCACAGTATATCAGTCTCTGTGTACAGAGTTCTTCTGGCTCTGCTCCTTTCGCTCTGCATCTGTTCCCGGAGGTCTCTCCAGTTCGCCTGGAACTCCTCCAGTTTATTATTCCTTTTAGCACAATAGTATTCCATCACCCGCATATACCACAGTTTGTTCAGCCATTCCCCAATTGAAGGACATACCCTCCTTTTCCAATTTGTTGCCACCACAAAAAGCGCTCTTCCTTCCTTTTATTACTAAATGTATGGGAAAAATTGTCTTCCTAAATGTTGCCACTGGCCGCATTTATAAAACACCTACCATAGGTAGTCACTGTGCTCTGTACTGCAGACATAAAGAAAGGCAAAAAATAGTTTCTCTTCTCAAGGAGTTCATGGTCTGATGGAAGAAACAATATGTAAATAGCTATATACAAACAGGATATAATAGGGTAAACTGGAAATAATCTGAGTAGATGATAAGAGTACAGAAGCCTGACAGAGGCTTCTTTTAGCAGCTGAGACTTTAGCAGAGATTTGAAGGAAATTGGGGAAGACTGGAGTCACACACAAGGAAGGAGAGAGGATGCTCAGTTAGAACATTCAGTATCTTGTCTGAGGAACAGCAAGAAATTTATTGTCATTGGATTGAATAGTATGGGGGATGGGGTGTAATAAGATGTAAGGGCACTGAAAAAAGAAGAGGGTCATGTTATGAAAGGCTTTAAAAGTCAAACAAGATTTAAAGCTAATAGAAAGCCACTGGAGTTTGTTGAATGGGAGGGACAACATAGACCTGCTCCTTAGGAAGGTTAATGTGACTGCTGAAAGTAGGATAGGCTGAAGAGGGAAGAGAAGGATGGCTGGAAGACCAATGAGGAGAATATTGAACTAACCCAGGTTTGTGATGATAAGGGCCAGTGCAGTGATAGTGTCAGAAGAAAGAGGGGGAAACCCAACAACTGATTGGATATAGGAGGAGAGAGATAATGAGGAATCAAGGATGACACTTAGGTTTCAAGCCAGAGTGATTGGGAGGGTGTTTGTACCCATGACAGTAAGAGAGAAGTTAGGGAAAGGGGTAGGGCTTGGGGAGGAAGATAACAAGTTCAACTTTGGCTATGTTGAGTTTAAGAGGTTTATGGAACATACAGTTGGAAATGTCCAAGATGTAGTTGAATTTTGAGGCTAGAGGTCAGGAGAGAGGTTAGGGCTAGAAAAATAGATTATCAAAATACTGTCCACGTTTGACAACATATGCCTCATTCCACACCTCTAATCCACTACCTCTCTGCCAAGAGGAAGGAAGACAATTTCACTTTCAGTTTTTTGAAGTCCTTATGGCTCATTTCTTGCAGTTAGATGGTACAGTGGATGGAATGCTGGGTCTAAAATCAGAAAGAAAAGTTCCTGAATTCAAATCTGGTCTCTGGTACTTACTAGCTCTGTGACTCTAGGCAGGTCATTTAACATTGTTTGCCTCAGTTTCCTCATCTGTAAAATGAGCTAGAGAAGGGAATGGCAAACCAATCCAGTATCTTTGCCAAGAAAATTCCAAATGAAATGATGAAGAGTCTGACACAACTCGGTAACATTGCTCATTGCATTGATCTCCATGGCTTTCAATATTGTTTTACTGAGATCTTATTGTTAAATGATCAGTGTGTGAACAGTTATACCTCAGAAATCAGTAAATGCCATAAATCTGGATTTGATCTATTGTTTTGTGGATTGTCTAGATGTAAGAAAATGATGGTGAAATGTTCATAAAGCAGATTAAACTTTAAAATGTATCCTTTTTGGAGGGTGGGAGGATAGCTTATTGTTAAACATTTATCAGCAGACTCCTGAGAAAGATTTCAGGAGGGTCCAGCTGGGATGAGATAACATAAATTTGTATCCCAATCTCGTGGCACGATGCCATAGACATAGTAAACTCTAAATTATTGTTTTTTTGGGTTAGACATAGATACTTATTTTTGCTATTTTTGCTTTTTGGAATTTTTAACATAATTGAATACTATATTTTGTGCAAGGCTTTTTTCTGCCTCCAGTGATAGAATCTCATGTTTCTATTATTAATATAAGTTATTACGCTAATTATTTTCCTAACAGCAAACTATCCTTGCATTTCTGGTATAACTACAATGTAGTCATAATGAATTTTTGAAAACATATTGCTACATGTATAATTATTTTCCTTTTCAAAGAAGGAGAATGGGGGAGGAGAGAATTTGGAACTCAAAATTTAAAACGATGCTAGTAATTGTTTTTATATGTAATCAGAAAAAGTAAAATACAAATAAAAAATTGTTATAGTTATTTTTTTGTCAGTCTGGAAATTGTTTCATCCCTTGTTTAATAGTATTATTGGCCTATAATTCCACATCCCCACATCTTAACTCTTCTCCATTTTGGGAAGGACAATGTTTCTGTCATTGGAGGTTGTGATGTTATCTTCTTTTTCTGTTTGAAAATATGCTCATCTGTGACATGGGGATCTTTTTATACTTTAAATTATTTAATATTATTCACTTGTGAATCCATTTGGAGCTTGAGTTTTTTTTCTTTAGAAGTTCTTTTATGATTTCTCAATTTTCCTCCAAGATCAGATTATTTATCATTTTGGCATTTTATATTCCTATAGATATTCATTCATTTCATTAGGGTTTTCACTTTTATTGACATGTAATTCTATTCATGAATTTCTGATCATTTTATTTCCTCTATTTGTGGTTATTTTCCCCTTTTCCTTTTATATTTTATAAGTTTAATTTGTTCCCATTTAAAACATTTTTCGTTTCTTCTATCTAAAGTTCTTGGCCAGTGACTAGCTGGCTGGAGAGTCAAGATTTGGATTCAAGTCTCATCTCTGACATATACTGACTAGGGTGATTTAATCCCTGACTGCCCAAGGTAGCTCTCTAAGACAATAGCAAAATGCTCATATACTTTGAGGAATGGTGTTCCTCTCCTGGTGTGGTCTACCCTGAGGAAATTCCAAGCCTAATTAAAAAACAAGCAAAAAACCCCCAACAACTCATATTTAATTAAATTTGGTGGGTTATTACTTTGTTGATATTCTAGGCTTAAAAAAATTACATGTTCCAACTGTCCTCTTATTCTCTAATATATGTTTAGGACATAATTTTTCTCTTAAAAACTTCTTAAGCTGTGCCCCATTAATTTTGGTGTGTTAGTTGTTTTCCCTCCTTCCAATCTCCCTTCTCTAACTAGCTTTTGCTAGTTCTTCTTTGTTATGGAACCCACTAATGTACTTATGTAATAATATTAGGCACAACAATAGGGCACCTAGGTAACATACAGCAGATAAGTAGAGCGCTAGGCCTGAGTTTGAATGTGACTTCTGACTCTCACTAGCTGTGTGACCCTGGGCAAATCACTTAACTTCCCTCAACCTCATCTATAAAATGGGGATAACAACACATCTCACAAGCTTCAAGTTACCAAAATAATCATCCTTATGCCCTGAACTAATTATGCTCTCCCTTCCTCATACATTTTCATTGGGTCTCTGTTTCCTTATAAAAGAAAATATGAACTCCAGGAATTTAAAGTCCTTTCTCCACAAAATTTTTAGTTTTATTTCATATGAAGAGGTTGTACCCCAAAATTTTCTATATATTTCTTTTTCAAAATCATGATCAATAATAAGTATTGGTTCCAAGGTAGAAGAGTGGTAAGGACTAGGCAATTGGGATTAAGTGACTTGCCCAGGGTCACACAGCTAGGAAGTGTCTGAGATCAAATTTGAACTCAGGATCTCCTGTCTCTAGACCTGGCTATCTGAGCCACCTACCTGCCCCTCTCTATACTTATATAAGTTTTTTATTCAGTAATATTTTTCTCCACCAAATTACATGTAGAAGCCATTTTTAGCATTTATTTTCTCCTATTTTGAGTTCTAAATTCTTTCCCCTTTCTCCCTCTTCTCCCTTCTCCCTGAGATGGTAAGCAATTTGTTATGGGCTATATATGTGCTAATATGCAGTGCATATTTCTATATTTGTCATATTATGGAAGAAGACATATCACTAATTTTAAAAATTAACCAACTGAAAATGACTTTCATTTGGTTTTGAAAATATCTTTTTAACAAGGTATGAAATAACCTTGAAAAGTTCATTCTGTGACCTTGTGTTGGGTACATCTGAGTTAATTCCATCTTGTGGATTAAAATCCTGGATACTTAATTCTATCAACACTTCACTGATGATGAATTTAACACCTAGGCTGCAAACATACTTTAGAATGGACATTTAAAGTTAGTCCTGGAAACCTGGAAGAGAGAGAATATTGACTGGAGGAAATTGAAAAGAGTGGACAGGGTCCTAACAGCTGGGGCAAAGAGAGTCTTTACATCCCAGAAAGTCCCCTGGGGAACCAATCAGCACAGAGATGACAAGAGTGGCAGAACAAGAAATGAGCTCTTACAGCAAGGAGAGGAGCTTCAGGAACAAGCCTTGTAGACTCACAAGAGGTGCTTCAGGACAAGGCCAAGTTCTTGGACCAAACACGAATCATAACCAAGGAGGATCCAGCTCAGACCTTGTACTTTATTAGTACTGTGAGTTATAGGGATTATGCTGATCTGAAAGAAAAGACATTAACTTTTTAGTTAACGCACCCCTCTCCCTCCCCAGTGCTACCCGCTTTGTTTGGGAGGTACAACCATTTGGTAGTATTCTAAGTCTTGAGAACTATTTCAGTTCCTGGGATGAGATGGGGGAAGCCCACTGTTGGGGTATATTATTTAGCTCTTTGGCAGGCCCAAATGATCTTCTCATGTGGGAGGAGGCATACTGAAATAGCATTCCATTTTCTGTCCTTTCTTTGACATTTTGTTAGCCAGAGGGCTTGGGAGTATGTATTCCTTTGTATTGAGACCTCTATTCTGGATATATTCTGATGCTAAGCTATGTTCTGATGTTCCAAAGGGACATCCTGAATGGGGGTAAAAACCAAAGAAAATATTTGAAAAAGATGATCTAAACTTATAAAAACTTTCAATTATGGATCATGAGTTATGGTCATTATAACACTTTATGTATTTGACTGACCGGTAAAACTGGTCTATTCTTCTTCATTTTCACCTGTCACAATTCCTTTGGGCTCAGCCCAGGTGCCATCATGAAGCTTTCCTTAACTGTACCATGATCCAACCCTCCTCCCAAATGAAAGAGTCCTTTCTTACCCCAAATTTTCCTAAAGCACTTATCTCCATCTCTTCTTCTCTTCTTTGTACAATCATATTTTATGCATCCTTGAGGGCAGAAGCTTTGTCATTTTTCATCTTTGTATCTCTACCATTTGTACAATGCCTTATTGATAGCAGGCCTTTAATACATCTTCATTAAGTGTAACAAAAATGAATTTCTCTCTGTACTGGTTAGAGCACCAGAATATTGACATTTCAGGGTGTTTTTTTAATACAGATCTGGAGGAGGCCTTTAGCACTCTGAAAAGCCCGAATTCATTTGGGGGACAATTATTGTCTTTTGGTGTTCTTGGTGATGTGTGGTTGGTAGAATAAGATCTAAGTCTAAGGGAGTTATAAGGAAATATTAACTCTTTCCAGGCCCTACACAGGATAGGGAGTCAGTGAACTGGTCCAAAGTCAACTTACTTCAATATACAGAATTTGTTTAGGGAGAAGGATTTTTGTTTTGTTTTTCTGAGAGAAGCCTTGCCAGTCCAGAGAATGTAACAAAAGAGATGCCAAGTTTTCTCTGCTTGCATTTGGCTTTGTCTGCATTAGAAATCAGTAACTGAATTAGTGAATCTCTTAATCCCTTGCACTGTTAAAAGCACTAAAGCACCTTATATTTTATCGAGCTATGTTATCATATACCTCATCTAATCATGCTCACAACAGTTATGTTGTGGCCAGACAAGGCACAAGGCATAATTGGGCTCATAATTTTAAGGACATTGATAAACCTGAGAGAATCCAAAGGAGGACAGCCAGGATGGTGAAGGGCCTTGAGTCTGTGCCATATGAGTATCTGATGAACAGACTGGGTATGTTTAGCCAGGAGAAGAAAATCCTGGGGAAAAGGAGGGGGAGGAAGAACATGATAGCTGTGTTCAAGTATTCGAGAGGCTGTCATGTGGAAGAGGTGAAACTTGTTCCATTTGATCCCAAAGGGCAGAACCAGGAACAATATGTGTAAGTTGCAAAGAAGCCAATTTAAACTAAATGTCAGGAATAATTTCTGAAAAATAAGAGTTGTCCAAAAATTGAAAAGGATACCTCTCTAGGAAGTGGGTTTCTTTTCCTTAGAAACAATCTTCAAACAAAGGCTAGATTACTGACCACTTGCCTGATATTTTAACAGTGGGAATTGCAGATGTTCTCTCATTTGATCTTCACAACAACACTGGGAAGCATATATTTTTTGACTTAAAAAAACTATTATTAGAAACAAAGGAGGGAACTAAGGTAGACAAGTTAAGTGACTTGTCCAGGATAAACAGAGAGGAAATGTCTGAGACTGGATTTGTCTTCCTAATTCTAGTTCAGCAAACACTATGTCACCAGATGCCCCATAAGTGAAATTCAGTGGTTGCTGAGGTCCCTTCCACCTCTCAGTTTCCATTTCTCAGAGGAGAAAATTGAAATTAATTGGTAAATCTAATGACTTATCCAAGGTCAGGAGGCTATGATGCACTTGAAACTAGCACCTTCTGAAAACTATGCCTCTTGAGTCCTAATCATGCTTTTGTTGTTGTTGTTACTATGGCAGGTAGCCTCAGGCCTTGGTAAATATTTCTTGATCTTGAGTACAGAAGCTGTTTCCTATTTTATCTTGGTATAATGCCTGTGGTGGTGAACCTATGGCACATATGCCAGGGGCGAGGGGCAGGCCTCAGAGCCCTCTCTGTGGACATGTCTATTTTTGCCCCAGCACAGAGTTTGCCAGAGTTAGTTCCTAAAAAGCCAGAGGGATGCAGGGCCAGGCTGCTCCCCTCCCCCTCTCCACACACATTGAAGACATCATCTGCCCCTCTAAAAGATTCACTGTCATTGGTATATGACCCAGCTCAAAGCATTGTACTCTTTGTAGGGAGTAGATGACTAATAAAATTTCCTCTTATTTGTTAAACTAAATGACATAGACTTGCAGTTTCATGTATAATCCTTTCTGTTTTATTGTATATGAAAGGGCTCATTCTAGTTGATACTTGTTAAATTCTCAAATTTTAAAATGGAAAAAAATCCAAAATAAATTGAATGAGTACAATTTAATACTTAAATCTAGGGTGGCTGCCTAAGTGTTATTGACCTTCCCTACCTTGCTTTCAGGAAGAAAGAACCTTTATTTTATATTAACTATTTGAATGTAAAGAAGTATGTGTTTTCCTGATTACAATTGGGTCTTATTTAATTTATAAACAGAGAGATAGGTTGAATCATCATAAATTCTGCTCAGGTGGGATCCAACTGTGTCCTCTTATAATCAGGTAAAAAATAGGAGGACAAGCTTTTGTAACCAGTTCAGGGTAGGGCTTCATACCAGAAATGGGAGGTATCTATAGTCAAATCACAGACAAGATTCACTGGGTCAGGAATCAAATAGGACCAGATTGACTGGTGTGACAACCCATATGGTCACCTTTCTCTCTTTACCAAAGTTTATATGATCACAGATCGAAAGCTCAAAGGGCTCTTATAGATGAGGAAACTGAAGTCTTTTAAAGTTAAGTGAGTTGCCCAGGATTTGCAGACAGTAAATGTCAGAGGTGTGATTTGAATCCACCTCTGACTCCAAAGCCAGTATTCATTCCACACTATCATCCCACTTACATTAGATAGGTACTCTATTTTTAGGGTATGGTGAAGGCAACTTCCACTTTCTCACTATGGCACGGATGTAACCCTGGCTTCTAAAAACAATGTCAGTGGAGTAGAACAGAGGCCCCAATAGATACTTTGATGAGCACTGGCCTAAGGGTGATATAATGCGATACATATGATATGTATCTATGTGATACTATGTAATAGACATCTAAAGACTTCATAGATAGAGGTTTATCTTCAATTTGTGAATGTTTTTGATCATAGCAACTTACAAAACTATTCACCAGGATCTGGGGAAAGGGAAGCAAGGGTTGGGCTCTGTATTAGTCATGGGGAGAACCCCTTCCTATGACACCAGGAATTTTTGGAAATTGGAGGAAGGTAAAAGCAAGGAATCACTGTGGTCTAGATCAAATAACCTTGGCTGGTCTGGGAATCCAGACTAGGAAACTGGGACTGAAGCGTCATCTGTCCCTGGTCCAAGCAAAGATTAGAGGGTGGAATTTGGGTCTCAGCTAAGCAAATGCTGCTACTGTCTATTGATCATATCTTAGACATGACCTGAAAATCCTTTCAGTTGTTGGAATGATCTTATAGTCCTTTAATGTTCAGGAGTTTTTCTCACCATAGCACAAGTAGGACAATTCAAGTTCTCTTGACAAGATGGATGGCAACTTGCTAAGGAGTTTATAGAAGGGATTCACATGATTATTTTATTCTTATATTCTTATTATTTATTCTAAGCACTCCCAAAGTACTTTTCAGGCCTGAGATTTCATGATTGAGATATTATCTGATCCTATCAAAATATTATTTTTACTTGATCAGTCATTCACCAAACATTTATTGAGCCTACTATGTCCCAGGCATCATGCAAATCTCTGGGCATTAAAAAGAAAAAAATGAATAAAAAACTCACTTTCAAGGAGCTTACGTAATGGGGAGGACAACGTGTGCAAACACACATGCACAGAATATTTACAAGACACCTACAAAGTAGATATATAAGGTAACATTAGTGAGGAAAGCAATAGCAATTGGAGGGGACTCTGTAGAGGGTGGCGCTTGTACTGAGTCTCTGCCAAGAGACAGAGATGAAGAGGAAGAACATTCCAGGCATAGAGAATAGCTGATGGAAATGCATGGAGATAGGAGATGTTAAAGTCCTATAGGAGGAACAGCAAGTGTGTCAGTAGGTCAGTACCATAGAGTGGGTAGAAGGTAGTAATGTTACTAGAAGAGGCAGCTAAGTGGCTCAGTGGATAGAGAGAGTCAAGCCTGGAGATAGGAGTTCAAATTTGGCCTCAGACACTTCCTAGCTCTATGACCCTGGGCAAGTCACTTAATCCCAATTGCCCTAGACCTTACCATTCTTCTGCCTAGAACCAATTCTAAGACAAAAGGTAAGAGTTCAAAAAAAAAAAAAAAAAAAAAAAGACTAGAACTACAGGAAACTCCACCAACAGAAGACTTTATATTTAATTTTAGAGTCAGTAAGTTTATTGAAAAGATGACTAGTAACATGTTCAGACTGCACTTCCATAAAAATCACTTTGGAAATTTTGCGGAGATAAAAGAGATAAGGCAGGGAGACCAATTAGGAGACTTTTGCAATAGTCAGTTTGAGAGGGGATGAAGGTCTGTACTTAGTTGTTAGCTGTGAGTGGAGCAAAGAGACCTAAAGTAGAGATGTCATATAGTTAGATATGCCAAGATTTAGTCACTAACTGGATATTTGGGGTGAGTAAGAGTGGAGTAGAGGATGGGAGTGGAGAGGTGAAACAATGATTACTGGAAGGGAAGTGGAGTTGTCACCAGGAAAAGAGATGGGTTTGGGGGAAAAATGATGAGTTCTCTTTTGGGGATGTGGATTTGAGATGATTGTAGAACATGTAGCCTGTAATAGATAGTTTGTGATGTGGTATTGGAGCTTAAGAAAGTGACTAGGGTTGGATACATAGATTCAAGAATCATCTGTGTTAAGATAATTGGACCTGTGGGAGTGGATGAGATCACCAAGTGAGAGAGTAGAGAAAAAAGAGAGCACTGGGCAGAACCTTTGGCTATATGTGCAATTGAGGGAGAAGCCTGAATCATGATTCAACAAAGGGAACTGAAGAGTTGTCAGGCAGAGAGGAGGAGAACCAAGAGAAAACAGTGTCATGAAATCTAGAGGACAGTCTGTTTGGATGAGAACTTAGAAAAGGTTGTTATACTCAACAATTAATAAGTTTAGAAAAGGTTGTTATATTCAACAATTAATAAGTCACTGATAGTTTAGGAAAGAATAGGTTCAGTTGAGTGATGAGATGATCAATGATTTAATTGCCAAATCAAACAATCTGATTAATGTTAACTAATGTTAATTGAATCACACCAGATTGCATAATTAAGAAGAGAATGAGTCTAGTGATTCCTTCTCAGGAACTGGGATCCAATTCTTTAATTTTCAACTTGGAAACTTGGTGACCTCCACAATTTGGACTAGCTGCTGTTTTTATGTAGAGACTCAGATGTGTATCTGAATCTTTCAACCAACTGGAAGATATTTCCTATGCTGTCATATGTCTTCATCCAGTGGCTAAAACTCTATAATCCTTTTAAATTAATTGACTTATTCATACATTTTGATGGGTTATTATGGAAACTCCTGAATAGCTATATATATACTGTTCATTGATTCAATTTGAGGTCTCTAGGCCCTATATAGTTACATTGAGAAAGGGGTAGAATCTCAACCCTTATATTTTTTGAAAAAATAAAGGTCATTAACCCAGGACTCCCTCTTTTCTCCTCTACTTCTCAAAACCCCTTGACATCACTCCCCTCAACCATTAACTCCTCCTTTCCTTCAGTACTTGATGAAGAAGTGACTTTTCTCACAGAGACCAACTCCTCTACTTCTATGATCCTATCCCTTTATGCCTACTTTTTAGCAGATTTCTTGGACATTTATTTCCATCCTCTCTAATCTTTAGTCTCTACACACATAGATTCATGCCCTACTTCCTATAAACATGCCCAGGTTTCATTAAGCCTTAAGTACCTTTGCTTGATAATTCAATGCCCTCAAGCCATTGCTCTGTATCTTTTCTTCCTTTACGCAACCTCCAAAGTGATATTCCTAAATCGGGGACCCATCCATGTTACTGGCTTGATCAGTAAGTTTTAGTGCCTCCCTATTAGCTCTAGTATCAAATATGTAGTCTTCTGTTTGGCATAAGATCTTCATCTTTTGGTTCCAGACTACTTATCCAGCCTTACCAGAAAAATACTCTTACATCCAGCCAATCTGGCTTTACTTATTCTTCATAACATTCTACCTCCCATCTCCCTGCCCTTGTACCAGTTGTCTCCTTTCCTTAGAATGTATTCTCCTTACTTCTACCTTTTCCATTGGTTGAGACTCTTTCAAGGGTCACCTATATCTATGGGTCTTTCATCTACATCCAGAAAAAATTACCATAAATTTATTTTGTAAATAATTTGTATCTTCATATGAATTTACATGTTTTACCTAACAGACTGAATGCTATGCCACTGCTCCCCCAGAGACCACATGCCGTGCCCCCCTTTACCCCACACAGGGAAGGGAGAAAGCACTCTCATTGGGCTGCTGGGCAGAGGGTGAGTGAAGTGAGGAATGTCTTCAGTGAGTATAGAGAAGGGGAGAGGATTGGCCCCAGTGCTCTGCTCCCCTCCAGCTCTGCTGCCTGTGAACTGCCCACCTTCCCCCCTGTGCATTCCCATTGGCTTCTGGGCAGAGGGGCAGGGATGTGAAAAAAATGTCATCAGGCATGGTAGAGGGAGGGAACAGCTCTACCCAAATCCCTCTGCCTTTCTAGTAATGAACTCAGTTGGGCGTGGGATGGCCAAGTGCCCAAAGAGAGTGCTCTGTGTGCCATCTTTGGCACCTGTGCCATAGGTTCGCCATTGCTATAGCAGAAAGTAACCTTCTTATGGGCAGGGATTGTTTCATTTTTGTCTGTGTATCTCCAGTATATAATATGCACTTGTAGATTGATTAACTGTTGAATGTATTTGACTTTTTCATTTTTTAGGTCTGTCTACCATGGCCAGTTACCTGGAAAATGAACCTCCCTCTCCTGGGGAGAGCTCAGGGGATGAAAGTCAAGGGGTTGAAGCAACCAGAATCTGTGAAAAAATGAAACTGAATCAGAGACTTGCAGCAAAGGAGCTGGTCAATACAGAGGCCAAGTATGTGCACAATCTCCAACTCTGTGCTTCTGACATCCGAAGCCATCTACATGAGGTAATGAGCATGCAGGGGTGGAGAAAGGATGCCTGTATATCTCCTGGGAAAGGCAAGAATTATTGTCCTCAGGTCACCATCAGTCCTCTCAGTCAGTAACCTTCCAAAAGAGGAAAGAATGAGGTCTTAGTACTCTAAGAGGGTACCCACTAACTACTGCCAAGCTCCAGGTCTAGCCCCACATATAGTACAGGGAAAGGGAGCAAATGATCCTTATCTCTATTATCTCTCTCTTAAAAAAATATCCACTTACCTATTGTGTTAGAATCAATACTGTGTATTGGTTCCAAGGCAGAAGAGCAGTGAGGTCTAGGCAATGGGGGCTAAGTGACTTGCCCAGAATCACAGCTAGGAAGTGTCTGATGTTAGATTTGAACCCAGGACCTCTTGTCTCCATGCCCAACTCACTATCCATTGAACCACCCAGCTGTCCCTTGTCCCTATTTTCTTGAGCTGTGGACATTCTTGCTTTTTTGCTTAGCTTTGCTATTTATAACTTGTGTAATTATGGGCAAATTACATCCCCTTTCTGTGTTTTGTCTTTGAGCAAGAGATTTTATGACTGGGACTATATCCAAAGAGGTTATTTGGCAGCAATAATAATAGTAATAACAATTTACATTTATAAAATGCTTTGTATGAAGAGCTTCACAAGCATTATTTCATTTGAGTCTCAAAATAGCCCTGTAAACTAAAGACTATACAGGTTATCCCCATTTTACAGATGAGCAAAAAGGTTCAGAGAGGTTTAGTATTCAAGTTCATCCAGCTGGTAAATATAAGAGATGAGATTTGAATTATGTTCTTCCTGATTCCAAGGTTAACACTTGATTTGCTATGCCATATTGCTTCTGGGCAAAAGAAAAAGGACAACATGAAATTAAAATGTTCAAGATGGCATTGTATGTGATTACAAAAATCAGGGGAGGGGAAAGGAAAAGAAATGTGTGTCCAACAATTGGGGAACAGCTGAACAAATTGTGGCACATGAATGTTACAGAATATTACTATGGATATTATAAATTCAGAGAAATGTGGGAGGTTAAGGCGGAATCAAAAGAACAAGAAAAGGGGCAGCTAGGTGGATAGAATGCCAGACCTGGAGACAATAGGTACTGGATTCAAATCTGATCTCAGATCCTTGTTGTGTGACCCTGGGCATGTCATTAACTCCAATTGCCTATCCCTGACCACATTTCTGCCTACTAAGACAGAAGGTAAGAGTTAAAAAAAAAAAAAAAAAGAACATGAAACATGACCACAAAATGCAAATTAAGTCCATCAGTGAACTACTATTTATTAAATACCTATATTATGCCAGACATTGTTAAGATCTCAGGGTACAAAAAAAGACAAAGAAGCAACCAAACTCTGGTTAGTACAGTGATCTGTGTCAATATCATGCTATCAAAACCCCAAGACACATTCATTCCTTTTGCTAACAATTTATAAATAAATTCTTTGGGGGAAATGTACTTTGTAGAATATTTGTTTGCATATTTGTTTTGTTGGAAAGTTGTATCAAAGCATCATTGATAAATTTTTGCTTAATGTTAAAAAAAAGGAGAAAATCATGTCAAAATAAAGAAAGAAAGATAAATGAGGAAACTGGACTAGATGATGATCTCTGAAGTTCCTTTCAGTTCTGAATTTTATGATTTTTAGAGGTCATTGTGATTCATTCCATCTTCCTAGGAGGATAGGGATTCCTTGCCTGCTCAACAGGGTTCATGCCAAAAGGCAAATTGATCTTGTCTGATTCTTGACCCTAGTCTGCCTCCCTTATGATTATGCTGTGGTGAAGTGAGATTGCTCTGGTAAAATCAGGACCTCTACCTTTAGGAAAGAGATTCTGGTCCTCACCAAATGCCATAGAAACTTGGAGTTGGAGGTCTAGTTTAACATTTATCCTCAGGCAGGAATCCCCTCCCTGTCACCCCTGCCTTGGGCAGAGGGACAACCCGAGACTGATGCTTTTGTTTCAAAGTTTCTAGTGACAAGGAACTTACCACTATTAGCAGTAGCACCATTTAGTTTGGTGGGTGAATATCCTGCCTCTGACAACTGCTAGTTATGTGATAATGGGCAAGCCAATTAACCTCTCTGAGCTTCAATTTTCTCATCTGTCAAATGGGTATAATAATACCTTTTGTAGTTACATCACAAGATTCTTTTGAGGAGTGTCCCAATGATAACAGTTTGGAAATGTGCTTTGCAAACCTTAAAGTATCATATTTAAATGTTATTATTATTATTATTTGCTATTATCTTCTGTGGAATCTCATTTTTCAAAATCACAGAATTTAGCAATCACCTAGTCTTAACTCACACATGAAAGGAATTCTCCCTATAATATACCAGACAATTAGTCATCCAGCTTCTGCTTAAAGACTGTCTTAGGAGGGAGAACTCACCACCTTTCATGGCCCAACCTATTCCACTTTTGGAGAACTCTAGTTGTTGATAAATTTATCTTGATCTCAAATTTAAGTTGACTTCTTTGCAACTTCCACTCATTGTTCCTGGTTTTGTGCTTGAATCAAATGGAGCTAGTCTAGTCCTTCTCCCAAATGATGGCCCTTCCAAAAACTTGAAGACAGCTATCGTTGCTCTCGTTCCTCTCCCCTTTCCAAAGTCTTCTCTTCTCCAAGGTAAACATGCCCAGTTCCTTTTTTGTTTTTTAAGGCCTTACCTTCTAGCTTAGAAATATCTGTTCCAAAGCAGGAAAGTGTATTAAGGGTTATACCTTTGGGGTTAAGTGACTTGCCCAGGGTCACACAGCAAGGAAGCATCTGAGGCCAAATTTGAATCCAATACCTCCCACCTCCAGACCTGGTTCTCTATCCACTGAGCTACCTAGATGCCATCCAGTTCTTTTAACTGATGCCCATGAAATGTGAACTCAAGGCTTTTCACTATCCTTTTTTTTTTTGCCATCCTCAAGGGAATCTCTAGCTTTTCAATGTTCTTCTTAAATGGTGACTCTCAAAACTGATCACCATTGCATTGGTCAAAGTTGTTAAGTCTTTCAAAGTTTTCTTTATAATACTGTTATATATCCTGGTTCTGCTCACTTCACTCTGTATCAGTTCATACAAGTCTTTCAGGTCTCTCTGAAACCTTTTGTAATTTCTTAAGGTGAATTGTTCAGCAATCTTTTTCCTTCCCTTTCTTGGTCGTGAAATACTCTTCCCCTTTCCCATCATTATAACAAGGGTCAAGTCTCCCTTCTGTGACCTGAGGTCTCTTCCCTCTACCCCATTAAAACCTTCTTTCTGTTTCTTTTAGGAATACTTAATTCTTCCTAATAACCTATTCTTCCTAATAACCTACAGGAAGGCATTTTTTTTTAAACCCTTGTACTTCAGTGTATTATCTCATAGGTGGAAGATTGGTAAGGGTGGGCAATGGGGGTCAAGTGACTTGCCCAGGGTCACACAGCTGGGAAGTGGCTGAGGTCGGGTTTGAACCTAGGACCTCTTGTTTCTAGGCCTGACTCTCACTCCACTGAGCTACCCAGCTGCCCCCAGGAAGGCATTTTTTTAATCTTGTCACCATCTTCTTCAGGAGAGAGATCATCTGACACTTGGAACACAGATAATAGTCATACAGCTGTGGAAGAAAAATAGACATTGCATGGTTAATGAAAGTTAGCGCACAGTTTTCCCTTTTCTCCAAAAATGTCTTGATATTTTCAGTCTTTTTTTTTTTTTTTTTTTTTTTTTTTTTTTTTTTAAAACCCTCACCTTCCGTCTTGGAGTCAATACTGTATATTGACTCCAAGGCAGAAGAGTGGTAAGGGTAGGCAATGGGGGTCAAGTGACTTGCCCAGGGTCACACGGCTGGGAAGTGTCTGAGGCCAGATTTGAACCCAGGACCTCCCGTCTCTAGGCCTGGTTCTCAATCCACTGAGTTACCCAGCTGCCCCCTATTTTCAGTCTTTTTTAAAAAATTACTTTCAAATGTTTATGCCTCAATCCTAAGTGTTTTATTAAAATTTTTAGCCTAAGCCACCTGTTAAATACTTGACAACCTGACTCAACTTCTTTGTCTTACTCTCTTATCAACTCTTCAGTTGTATCTGCTACCCCTTCAACCTTATGTCAACCTTCAGTTTGTTGTCACCAGTTTTTTCCACTCCCCAATCCACTCTCTCAATTTGCTTATCCTCTAATTGCTTCACTTACATGTTCTTACTTGCCTTGCTGTCTTTCCAATGCTCTCTCCTTTTCCTTCTGGACTCTCCTGTTCCTTCTTCCATAACCATTTCTCATAGAATTTCAAAGAATTCTGTTGTTGTCTAGCTCTCATTTTTAGGAAGTTTTTCCTTATGAGGAATTGAATTCCTCCTCTCTCTACTTGTCCTAATTATGTTCTCTTGGGCCAACCAGAGCAAGCCTAATCTATTTTCCATGTGAAAGCATGTTATATACTTGAAGATACTTATTATATCTCCTTCCCTCACTAGTAAAGGTTTTCTCACCTAGATTAAACAGCCTCAGTTCTTCCAACCTATACTTAATTTAATCACAAGGGGGAGCTCATGTGAGAAGGCAGTGACCCTAAAGCTCCCGGAATTAACACATGCATAGTTTAGCTCTCCTACTCACACCAGTGACACAGGGCTGGTGTTTTTACCCTTCCTCCCAGGAACAAGTCTGGAAAAGGAGCTATCACTCAAGGCCTCACAGACTAAAGGTGCTTATTCTTTCCAGGTCATAGACTTTTTGGCTCATATGTTCCAGAGATAATTTTGTTGGCCTCAGGTAGCTAATAAGGTTCATGTGTTTCACTGAAAGACTTAAGGATAATAACATCAGGACTCTTTCATTCTCTAAAATCATCTGTATCTTTAAGAAATAGGATCACTTGTATCTTAAGTACTCTGTGCATAAATAACTATAGCAAATAGCTAAGGTTTGTTGGCCATAAAGTTCTTTATAAAGAGATACCAGTTAAATGGCTTAAGCATAATATTAAATGAGGAAATTCTCAGCATTGTTTAAGATAGCTAGAATAGGAAAATGGGTTATATAAAATGAAGGGATTGATTGGCAAGCAGGAAAACTTAACTCCTCTCTGGAATGGGGATGAGAAGGAAAAGGTCATTATCTTTTTCTTCCAGTTTGTATCTGGGTCAGCATTTTAGATACTCTAGAGTCCAGAACTCATAATACTAATATACTCACTGTCTTCTACTCCAATCATTATTCTCTCTGATACTTACCTTTTCTTCTCTTCAGTCTTAGAATTAAGACTAAGGCAGCCCCCACCCCCTGCAGGGGAGGCAACTAGGTTGCTCAGTGATTGAGAGCCAAGCCTGGAGACAAGAGGTCCTGCATTCAAATCTGGCCTCAGAAACTTCCTAGCTGTCACCTCTCGGGCAAGCTGCTTAACCCCCATTTCCTAGCCCTTACCAATTTTCTGCTTTAGAACCAATACATAGTACTGATTTTAAGACAGAAGGGAAAGGTTTATAAAAGAAAGGATAAAGAAGGGAAAAAAGTAGCTCCTGAATTAGACAATCAGGAAATCTCAGTGTTCCTTGGAAGAGAGAGTAGGTGTTTTTTCTTTTTAGAAAAATTTTCTATGGTTACATAATTCATGTTTTTACTTTACCCTTCACCCCCTCAAACCGCATTTCCACTGGTTCTAACATGTGTGGTCAGTCAAGACTTATTTACATATTATTGATAGTTACATTGGTGTGGTCTTTTCGGGTCTACATTCCCAATCATGTCCTCATCAACCCAAGTGTTCGAGCAGTTGTTTTTCTGTGTTTCAACTTCTGTAGTTCTTCTTCTGAATGTGGGTAGCGTTATTTTCCCTAAATCCCTCAGAATTGTCTTGGGTCATTGCATTGCTGCTAGTATGTACAGACTTCCATTACATTCGATTTTACCACAGTGTATCAGTCTCTGTGTACAATGTTCTTCTGGCTCTGCTCCTTTCACTCTGCATCAATTCCTGGAGGTCTTTCCAGTTCACATGGAATTCCTCCAGTTTATTATTCCTTTGAGCACAATAGTATTCCATCACCAACATATACCACAGTTTGTTCAGCCATTCCCCAATTGACGGGCATACCCTTGCTTTCCAGTTTTTTGCCACCACAAAGAGCACAGCTATAAATATTTTTGTGCAAGTCTGTTTATCTATGATTTCTTTGGGGTACAATCCCAGCAATGGTATGGCTGGATCAAAGGGCAGGCATTCTTTCATCATTCTTTGGGCATAGTTCCAAATTGCCATCCAGAATGGTTGGATCAGTTCACAACTCCACCAGCAATGCATTAACGTCCCAATTTTGCCACATCCCCTCCAACATTCATTACTCTCCCCTGCACAGCAGCAAGAGGAAGAATGAGAAACACCATTTAAAATCACCCTAGACAATATAAAATACTTAGGAATCTATCTATCAAAACAAACACAGGAATTATACGAACATAACCACAAAACACTTTCCAAATAATTAAAACTAGATCTAAACAATTGGGAAAACACTGAGTGCTCATGGGTAGGATGAGCTAACATAATAAAAATGACTAATCTTCCCAAATTAATTTACTTATTTAGTGCCATACCTATCATACTACCAAAAAACTTTTTTATTGAATTCGAAAAAACTATAACAAAGTTTATTTGGAAGAACAAAAGATCAAGAATATCAAGGGAAATAATGAAAAAAAACATGAAGGAAGGTGGCTTAGCAGTAAGCTATACTATAAAGCAGCATTCTTCAAAACAATATGGCACTTGCTAAGAGATAGAAGGGAGGATCAGTGGAATAGACTTGGGGTAAGTGACATCAGCAAAACAGTGTATGATAAACCCAAAGAGCCCAACTTTTGGGACAAAAATACACTATCTGACAAAAACTGCTGGGAAAATTGGAAAACAATATGGGAAAGATTAGGTTTAGATCAACATCTCACACCCTACACCAAGATAAATTCAGAATGGGTGAAAGACTTGAATATAATGAAGGAAACTGTAAGTAAATTAGGTGAACACAGAATAGTATACTTGTCAGATCTCTGGGAAAGGAAAGATTTTAAAACCAAGCAAGAGTTAGAAAAAATTACAAAATGTACAATAAATAATTTTGATTATAGTAAATTAAAAAGGTTTTGTACAAACAAAAACAATGCAAGCAAAATCAGAAGGGAAACAACAAACTGGGAAAAAATCTTTATAACAAAAAATTCTGACAGAGGTCTAATTACTCAAATATACAAGGAGCTAAATCAATTGTATAAAAAATCAAGCCATTCCCCAATTGATGAATGGGCAAGGGATATGAATAGGCAATTTTCAGATAAAGAAATCAAAAGTATCAATAAGCACATGAGAGAGTGTTCTAAATCTCTAATAATTAGAGAAATGCAAATCAAAACAACTCTGAGGTACCACCTCACACCTAGCAGATTGGCTAAAATGAGAGTAGGTGTTAACAAGGGTAGGAGTCCCTGTTAGAGAGAGAAAGAGACAGAGAGAGAGAGAGAGAAAGGGAGACAGAGACAGAAAGGAGACACACACACACAGAGAGAGAGAGAGAGAGAGAGAAGAATATGTAAATACTTATTAACTCAGTCTTGGCTTAAACTGAGAAATAACTTGGTTTGCTTTGGTTGACTAAACTTACCATATCTAACGTTGAGGTTAGCTGGGCACTGTAGAAAAGTATGAATCCCTTGGACCCTAGTGTCCTGTGCCCTATGTGAATATCTAACCATGTTGTTTGAGAGGCTAAACCTGTTTTGAGTCTAAAATAACCAAAGCACCAAAGCATCTAGAATTAGTCAGCAACATTTCTTGGTTTTGCTCAACTGTCTTTGTTTTTGTTTTTTATTTTATAAGGGAGAGATCACAGAGAGATGGGGAAAGTGATATGTCTTGGAAATGTATGTGATATAGAAAACAAAAGGTAAACAAAAAAAAAAACCACCTCATCTTGGGAAGGGACATTAGCGATTATTTAGTCTCGCCTTTTGTATGTAGAATGCTGTATGAATAGGGATTGTCTTTAGATCTCTTGGGTCCTGGCCTCAGTTCTGCATCCTATAAAGTTTCTCCAAGGTATTTAGCCAAGGTAGTAGTCATTCCTGTTTTCCTTTTCTTTGGCATTGTTTTTTGTGCTCAAGGCTTGGTATCAAGTAGAAAAAGAAGTTGCTTAATCTGGGTGAGATTTATTCAAACCAATAAACACTGGTCTCGACTCTAGAGACAAGGTTGAGTTGACTTTCCAGAGCGTAATCTGACCTTTCTAAAATGTTCAGTCACTGTAGCTAATCAGATCCTAGAACTGAATTCAGCATTCACAGGTATGAACTGACTCTTGCTTCTTCCAAGACTCAGATGATAGGCCTCTTTTTTTTCCCCTCTTTTTTTTTTTTTTTTTAAATCAGGGATTAGCATCATTAAATGACAAACATTAACCCTTAGAGACCATTCTAATTTTGGGAAAAAAAAAACCCCAAATTTAGAGTAAGGGCACCTCTTCATGAATACTGTTAATTATCATTTGTGTAACCTTTATAAAATCACTTTTTTCTCTGTGCCTCAATTTTTTCATCTGCAAAATGAAAGGGTGGGCCTATCTGATCTTCTTCTGACTTTTGGGCTCTAAATCCTAGGGCAACCTGTGATCTTTCAATTCTTTGGCAATTAGAACAACTTACATTTTTGTATCACCACATGATTAACAAGCTTCTGTCTTCACAGTAATCCTATGATAGTAATATGTTACATAATACTAACTAGGTTAAGCTATTTCTCTTTCAATGACTTTTCTCCTTATCAGCAAATTGAGAAAGTTGAATTGGATAATTTTTGAGGTCCAAAAGGCTCAAAACTTTAATTATATTAATTAAGACTTTTGGTCAAGATGGCTGTCTGAATGGAAGGCAGCCCACCCAACTCCTACATACTTATTTCAGAGAACCCTTGATTTAACATCAGACCAAATGGTGATTCAAGAATTCCAACAAGAAATTATAATAAGTGCCTTTTTCCACCCTGGAACTTCACAAGAAATCAACCAGAAGTCCAAAGGTAATAGGAAAGGAGTATTTAACAAAGTCAGCATCAAAAATGGGCCAGGAATACAAATAGCTTGCAAGGCTTTGTGTCCAGAGGGAGTAAGAATGAATGGCCTTTCCTAGAAAAATCCAGGATTGTCAAGAAAGCTAGACAAACAGGAAAAAACTAATCAAATGCCACCCCAGGGTGGGATCTTTAGGAGAAATAGGGATTCCTGAAGCTCAGGAGTCCAGATATCCCTAACAATATTTCCTGAGATGTCAGAAAGGGCACTGAATATTTAAAATTCTGAACCTCAAAGATGGAGGTGGGGGGGGGGGGAGGTGGGGAATGTCTAACCTAAAGAGGTAGAGATCAGCTCAGAAGCCTAAGGCAAGACCAAGCAGGGCTGACCATCTGACCACAATCAGCCCTTCGGGTTCAATTTGAACTCTTCCCCAGGTAAATAATTATATTTTGTGTTTGTTTTCTATATACATGCTCTCCCCCCCTTATAATATAATGTAAATTCTTTCAAGAGAGGAGTTATTTTATTTTTTGTCTTCATGTCCCTTGCACCTAGTGGTATGCCAGGCACAAACTAAGTATTTAATAAATACTTGTTGAATTCAGTTTTCTTCCTTTTAAAATACTAATTCTTCATTGATATCCTCATTTGTTTCTCTCTATACATTCTAATCTAATCTCACACCATAATATGGGTTCATGACTATACAATGGAGTTTAAATTCTGCCAGTTCAACTAATCTGGAAAAATCTTGAGTATAGTCTTGGTGATAAATTGTTCACCTCTGCCTGAGGACCAACCTAGATAAGTATGGAGAAGTTCCTTAGCAGCTGGTTAGCCAAAAGATGATTAATTCCTTATCAAAGGAAAGCCATAAAATTCAGAAAAATAGAAAATGATCCTTAGTCTTGATTACATTGGCTGTTAATTTTTCATATTTTCTCTTATATTTGCCATAAACATTTCTCCAGTTTTTCTTTTCTTTTTTAGTCTTGTGTGCATATATGTATATAGACACACACATAAATGCTAGATAGAAACGTTTTATTGTTATAAAATTGAATTCCCAATAATTTATTTGCTTTTGTATAGAAATTGATTCCCCTTTTACAGTTGAGATAAACACATTATTCTTTTTTCTTCCATTTTTTCACAAGTTTTAATAGTTTTTATGCTTGCATATGATCCACCTGGAAGTTAATTTGGCACATGGTATTAGGTGTAGATGTGAGGATTTTAAATTTTTTTTGACATACTGCTGCCAGCTTTCTCAATTATAATTATTAAATAATTCAAACTTGTTCACCTTGAGATCGTCTCCTCTCTCATCTTATTTGCTCTTTTTTTTTTCTTTCAAAATGTATAACAATGATACTTAAGTCTGACTCTGCTTTTCTGGTTCTATAAATCAAAAGCTCTTGTAAGATTGGCCCTTCCCCCCATAAATTTCTCAAATTCATGTGGCTTTAAAAATTGCTACCTTTTGTCTTTTAAAAAAGTTTTATTGATGCTTTAAAAAGAATTTTGGCTTGTTTCTCAGCCCTACCCTCTGAAAAATGCTTAGCTCTACCTTGTAAAAAAAAAGTATAATTAAATTAAAGCAACATATTGGCCATATCTGATAACATATGTCTCATTTTGCATTTTATCACCTAACACCTCTCTGTGGGGAGGAGGTAATATGTCAGTTCTCTCTGGTCAGAATTTTTCATTGCTTTGATCAGAGCTTTGATGTCTTTTAATATTATTTTTCTTTGTTATATTGATTATGGTACAAATTATTCTCTCCATTCTGCTTTATTTATTAATGTAGCAGTTTATATACCTATCTCCATAATTTTCTCTAAATTCTTTACATTCATCATTTCTTGTGGTACAATGCATTCATGTAACACATTTTGTTCCACCATCTCTCAATTGATGGGGAATCACTTTGTTTCCAGTTTCTTGTAATCCCAAAGGGCTGCTCCAAATATTTTTGTAAATGTGGTACCATTTGCTTTATCTAGGCATTTACCTGCTTGAGGTGTATGCCTAGCAGTGATTTAGAACTTTGCAACAGATTACTAAGGTTCCTTAATTTCCTCTGACATCTCATTTCCCCTCTGGCTATGCATCTTTTAGACTGCTTTGGTTTCTTTACCATAACTGCCAGGTTTTCTTTTCAGGTTTCTCTTTTGTATTGTCTTTCCTGATTAGATTAGATTGTAAACTCCTAGAAGACAGAGACGGTCTTTTATTTTCATAGCAGAATACCTGGCACATAGTAGGCATTTAATAAATATTTATTCACTAGTGATTAGTGATTTTTCTAAAATAATTCCAAATTATTTTCCAGAATAGTTAGACCAATTTATAGCTCTATGCTTGTCTTCTCATTGTCCTTCAAAATTTACTGTTTAGTTGTCTTTTTTTTTTTTTTTGGGCTTAGCCAATCTGATAGGTATGACGTATCCAGTATATTATTATTAATGATTCAGAACATTATTTCATATCGTTATTGTTAATTTGTATCTCTTATTTTGAAAACCAGCTGTTCGTATCCTTTAACTACTTGGGGAATCACCTTCATTCTCTATTTGGGGTTAAATGACTTGCCCAGGGAAATATAGCTAGGAAGTATCTTGGGTCACATTTGAACCCAGGATCTTCAGACCTGGCTCTCTATCCATTGAGTCACCTTGCTGCCTCAGATTATCTTATACACAGTTTTTGGGAATCTTGACACTTCTTCAATTTTTATACCTTACTTTGTCTTCCATATCTATTACTGTTACCTACAATGATTTAAAAACTTAAAAAAAATAATTTTCTAGAAAAGATTTTCTTTTTCCTCTTTTCTTTCTGCTACTGTTTTAATCTTTAATTATATTTTCCAGAGTTTCTTTAGTTCAGTTCCATCTTTATTTTGTAATCTGAGTTTTTATATTACATTTAATAGGTTTGATATGGTATCTATTTTATTTTATCTTGAGAAATTTCTACCTTTATGGAGGCTATTCTTAATGGTGATATTTGATTTTTTTTCTTTTGAGCATTTCTGGTAACTTTGCATGGGTATTTGATCTAGATCTCAATAAAGAAGGCCTTGATTGATTTCATATCTTTGCTTTTGACCTCCTGTTGTGATTTATTTATCTTGTAGCTGCCACAGGGAGATTTGGATGTGATATTCTCAAACATTGATGATATTATCCAGGTAAACAGCCGTTTCCTCAAAGGCCTAGAAAAGGCAGACTCTGAAGAAGAACAGCTAAGCTTACTTGGTAAGTACATAAATGCTCATCAGAGTATCACTAAAGTAATTGTCTTGAACATCTGGCCCCAGATGAAATTCAGTTGCTTATTCAACACATGTTTATTGAGGCCTTTCTATTTAGGAGACCCTATGTAAGGTACTTGGGATGCAAAGAGGTGATGGAGTATGTGACAGGCTCTGTACTTCTACCAAATTATTTCCTGTATGGGTGGATATGGGTATCATGAGCCTCGAGAAAAGGTTAGCCTAAAAGTCAGTCTACCTCCAGCAAATGTTGGCAATTTGGCCTTTAGTTCCTCTACCTCTTCAAAAACCAACCTGTACTTCTAGTAATTGTCAGTTCATATATCGCTGAAGCCTTTCCTGCAATATCTTAAGCATGACCTTGCTGGTGTGTGAAATAAGTGTAATTGTTTGGTAATTTGAACATCCTCTGGTATTGCCCTTCTTTAGGATTAGGATGTAAATTGATCTTTTCCAGGCTACTGTTGAGTTTTCCAAATTTGCTGGCATATTGAATGCAGCATTTCAATAGCATTATCTTTTAGAATTTTAAATAGCTCAGCTAGAATTCCATCACTTCCACCAGCCTTATTGTTAGCAGTACTTCCTAAAGCCTACTTGACTTCATTCTCCATGATGTATGGCTTTAGACCATTGTAGTAATCAGTGATGTTAAGATCTTTCATATCTACATATTCTTGCCACCTCTTCCTAATCTTTTCTATTTCTGCTAAATCCCTGCCATCTTTGTCTTTTATCATACCTATTTTTTGCATGAAAAGTTCTCTTGATATCTTTAACTTTCTTTTTAAAAAATATTTAGAATATTTTTACATGGTTCATGATACATGTTCTCTCTCTCCCCTCTTCCTTCTCCCATCCTGGAGCTGACAAGAAATTCCACTGGGTTATACATGTATAATAATATTCATATTTATAATTGAGTGATCTTTTAAAACCAAAACTTCTAACTTTCTTGAAGAGATGTCTTTCCAATTCTATTGTTTTCTTCTATTTCTTTGCATTGCTCATTTAAGAAAAGCTTCTTATCTCTCCTTGATATTCTCTGGAATTCTGTATTCACTTGGGTATATCTTTCTCTTTTTCCTTTCCCTTTCCCTTTCCTTCTTTTCTCAGCTCTTTGTAAATCCTCAGACAACCATTTTGCTTTCTAGCTCTTCTTTTTTCTTTGGAATATTTTTTGTTGCTGATTCCTATATAACTTTAAGAACTTCTCTCCGTAGTTCCTCAGGCACTGTATCTACAAGATCTAATCCCTTGAATCTATTCTTCACCTCTCCTTCATACTCCCAATGAATGTTACTTAGGTCTTAGCTATATGTTCTGATGGTTTTCCCTACTTTCTTCGATTGTCTAAATTTTGCAATAAAAAGCTCATGATCTGAACCATAGTCATCTTCGGATCTTGTTTTAATTGACTGTATAGAGCTTCTTCACTGGCAAAGTGTATAATCAATCTAATTTTGAAGGTGACCATCTGATGATGTCAATGTGTAGAGTCACCTTTTGGGTTGTTGAAAAATTGTGTCTTCTATGAAGAGCAAATTATCTTGACAGAACTCTATTAGTCTCTTCCCTGCTTCATTTTGTATTCCAAGGCTATACTTGTCTGCTATTCCAACTATCTTTTTTCCCTACTTTAGCATTCTAATCCTCTATTATGAATGTGATATATTTGGGGGAAGGGCTATTTCTAGAACATATTGTAGATCTTCATTGAATTGAACAACATTGGTTTCTTAGGCAAACAGATGTTGAGATTATATCCCAATACTGCTTTTTTTACCCTGTTATTGTCTATGAGGGTTATTCCATTTCTTCTGAAGGATTCTTGCCCCAAGTAGTATATGTAATGATAACCAGAATTAAATCCATCCATTCCCATCCATTTAAGTTTAATGACACCCAAGATATTGGTGTTTAAGCTTTTTATCTCCTGTTTGACCATATCTAGCTTACCTTGGTTCATAGATCTTACATTCCAGATTCCTACAAAATACTGATCTTTACAGCATCATACTTTCCTTTCATACTTTCCTTCAGACACTCTACAGCTGGGCTTCCTTTTGGCTTTGGTCCAGTTATTTCATTCTTTCTGGAGCTATTTGGGGCTGTCTTCTGTTCTTCCTCAGTAATGTGTTGGACACCTTCCAACCTGAAGGGCATATCTTCTTATATCCTACCTATTATCATTTTAATGCTATCCAAGGGATTTTCTTGGCAAAGATACTTGGCAAAGATAGAGTGATTTACCATTTCTTCTCCAGTGGATCTCCTTTTGTCAGAATTCTCCACTATGACCTATCCATTTTGGGTAACCCTGCTTGGCATAGCTGAAACTCATAGTTTCATTGAGCAACACTAGACCTTCTGCCATGACAAGGCAGTGATCCAGCTAGAAGTGTTGTAAAATGAATTCTCTCATTAATATAGTTGGACTTTTGAAATGTCTCCCACAGCTCTGAGATTCTATTATTCTCCAATTTAATTCTGATTCTTCAGTTGCTTTTTCCCTTTTTCCATGTAGCCTCCTGCCCCTCTCTGTATAACAATATTAGTTTATTGAATTGTTAGTTCTTAATAAATGTTTGTTATCTTGACTTGTTATTAACAGCAACAGTAATAGCTTATCTTTCATAGTCTGTTACAAAATATAATATATTAATTATCATATATGATCTTAATAACATTTTGAAGCAAGTAGTACAAGCAAGTTTTGTGGTTTATTCCTTTTTTTCAGATAAGGAAAAAAAAACACCTCAGAGAAATTAAGTCTTGCCCCATGGTTTCATAACTAGCAAATCACACTCAAGTTCCCTGACTCCCAGTCGAATGGTTTTTCCATTGCCAAGTAGTTAAAGTATAGTTTATTTTATGTTAATTTCATTTGTCTCACATTCTAGTCTCATTGGCAATTCACTTACAAACACCATATTGGGGCACAATAATTTCTGTAACTGGCTCTTCTTGTCCATTTTATCATATTATTTCGCATTGAATGATCTAACATATATGTGCTATCCCTAAAATAATATAGCTAATACTGTATTTTTGCTAATAAAAACTTATATTTATTAGAATAATAGCATGAATGATATAAGTAGGCACTATCAGACATTGTTCAATGTAGAATTTTAGTTAAGAGTGTGATTGAAAGGAAAGAAGAGTGTTAGGCAGGTTAGTATTATCAGTAATTCAGGGTATCTCTTATCTCATCAATGTGATTATTATGCCAAACTGTGCAAATTATAATCCATCTGTGCATTCTCATCCTATGAGATTCTTGTTGCCATCCTCTTCATAAAACTCCATCACGATGTATATTAGATGTTTTTCTCTGTCTTTTAGCATTTCATGAGTACTAGTACAGTGGACTATTCATCTCCTATTTCTTACCACCTAAGTAGCTTATTTCCCTTTCTAGGTACATTTTTTTTACTCCCTTTTCTTTTTCAATTACATTCAACTTCCCAAATTTCATTGCATACTTCACATACCAAAGGGATCATGTCAATCACAACAACTTCTCTAATATCACTTTTAAGGATGTCTTGATGCTCTTAAATCAGCTTAAGTGATGATGGGCAGCTATGTACTCTAACTCCAACCCTCCACCCACCGTGTCCCTTGAATAGTTATGTCCCCTTGAGACTTTATTGCAATAAATCATATGACTAAGCAGATCTCATTTGCTATAGGATATTATTTATGAAAGTCTATTTTCTTTTTGAAATTTCAATATGGATATCTATATAAATATATGTATACTTACATATATGATCCTCATATGAATTTTATATATTTTAAATAGCCATCTTGATAAAATGTAAGTTCATTGAGGGCAAAAAATAATTTATTCTTGTCTTTATATCCTTACTACTAAGCACTCAGATAATGTATTGTTGAGGTTATAGTCCGAATCTACTGTTTCCTCTGTCATTTATGATGAGAATGGATGACTTTACAAATCCTTGTGAATCTGTGCCATTTACCATCTCTTTGTTGTCCTCTTTCCTGTTTCATCATTCAGGGTTGAACTGAGTTATTTGGCTTAATTGGGTCTACCAAGCTTTTTTTCAGTCTTATTTTCCTCTCTGTTGCTTTTATGTTTTATGAGTTAATAGTGCTCATATCTTTCATCATTCTCCACTATAATGTTTTGCAAGTGAGTTTATACTCTAAACCAGTGTTTAGAAGCTTCCATGTTGCTCTGTTTCACATGGAGACCAAGTAGTTACTAAATAAGGTAGTTTCTGGCTTCTTTTCCCTATTGTGGCAGCTCTCTTATGCTAATGAAACATTTAGAAGCATTATGGAAAATCAGAGTCAAAGTTGTTATCATCGTCCAATTTTTTACATCAAGAGCTTATTTGAACTAGCCTATTTGTAGCTGTTAAATTTGCAAACAGTTGTCTTCACACTTTGCTTTATGTTAACTTCAATAATTTGGTCTTTTGTCACTTGCCATAATGAGATACATATCTACTGAAAACCAAAACAGTTCTAGACTCACTGTTTCCTTCTTTGTCCAAGTTGCTTGAACAAGTTTTCATCTTTCCAATCGGCTGTGGGCTGCAATTTGTTAGGTATTATTGATAGCAAAGAATCAACACCACTGAATGAATTCTTAGACCTCTTACTGGTGGGAGAAATTCTTCTGGATGCCTTTTAAGATGTCAACCTTTACAGCCTGAGCTGTGACAAGATCAAGTGTGCAAAAAGCCATGGCTTTGAGTGCCAGCCCTGATTGGAAGACAATGGTAGAGGCTTTTCAACTATGTCTAAGAGAAACCAGTTAGACCAAATTGATGGTCTAAGTTTGTTTGATGTCCTCTTAAAACCTGGGAAAGTAAGTTTATTTGCATGTTAATAATCCTTGAATCAGAGAGATTGGATTTCTATTCTTAACCCTGTAAATACTAGATTATAGAATAATACATTTTTAAGTGCCTTTAGAGCAGAGGCTATATCTTATCTAAATTTTGTTCTTCCTTCAGCTTTGAGGAAGGTGCTCAGCACATAGTAGGTGCTTAATAAATATTTGACAGACAACATATATAGTTATATGTACATATGTGTACATATATGTGCTTGTATGTATGTACGGTGTTATTGTTCAGTCATTTCAGTCCTGTCTGACTCATTGTGATCCCATTTGGAGTTTCCAAAAATTCCAAATAAATATATTTATTATTTAAAAATAAAGATATTTGAGTGGTTTGCCATTTCTTTCTCTAGTTCACTTTACAGGTGAAACTGAGGCAAACAGGATTAAATGACTTATCCAGGGTCACACAGTAGGTATCTTAGGTTGAATTTGAACTCACATCCTCTGACTCCAGGTCTGGCACTCTATCTCCTGTTCTTCCTAGCAGCTCTTATATACATATACATACATATATATTTTCCATCTAGTTAGAGAAATGTCTCAAGGTTGATAAAAGTTAAAGAAGGGATTGGTTTTTCTGAGTTGTAAACACTTAATTATGGCAACAGAGATGTTATGATACACAAATGAGTTCTAGGAATCTAGAATCAAGACATTTCAGAGCAGAAAGGAACCTCACAGAACACAATCCAGCCCATACTTGATTGAGGATCCTTTCTCTACATTGTGCACTAAGGAGTTATGCTTTTCCCCCTTGAAAACTTCAGCTGAAAAGGGAACAATTATGTCCCAGTGCAAGTCGATTCCAGCTTTAATTATTAGGAGTAAGTGAACAAACAAGTTTTTCTGGGGGTTTTTTGGAAGTTCTATTATGTTCTAGGCAATTGTTAGGTGCTAGGTATATGAATACAAAAATGAGAAAGCCATTTCCCTCATATTCTACTGTGAACAACATGTTCACAGAACAACTGTTACCAATAAATAAATACAGGAGACATACAAAATAAATGCACTCATTGTGGTGGGGCACTAATAATTAGGGGAATTAGAATACGACCTCTTAATGGATGTAGTACTTACACTGAGTTTTTATTTTTTAATTTTGTCTTTTTACACATAAGTTTTCCAAAGCTACATGATTCATGTTGTCTCCCTCCCCTTTTCCTCCCCCCTCCCAGAGTTGGCAAGCAGTTCCACTGGGTTATTACATATATTATTACTCAAAACTTATTTCTATATTATTCATTTTTTGTAAGAGAATGATCTTGTAAGAACCAAACCCCCAAATTATACACCCAAATAAACAAGTGATAAATCATATGTTTTCATCTGCATTCTGACTCCAACAGTTGTTTCTCTAGAGGTGGAGAGCATTCTTTTTCATTAGTCCTTCAGAATTGTCCTGAATCATTGTGTTGCTATTAGTAGCAAAGCCTATCACATTTGATCTTTCCACAATATTTCAGTTACTGTGTATAATGTTCTCCTGGTTCTGCTAAGCTGAGCTTTTAAAGGAAACAATGTTCCCAGAGGCAAAATGGAGGAGGAAGAGAATTCCAGGTATGAGGACAATTTATGCAAAGGTTTGGAGATAGAAGATAGAATGGCTCTACTGGGAATATTAAATAGGCTAATGTATGAGGGCAAGTATATATAAGCAGTCTGAAAAAATTTTTGAGAATCAGTCAATGGGCAGCTTTAGACATCAAAAAGAAAAATTTGTATTTTATTTTAGAAAAAAATGGGAGCCATTGAAGTTTTTTTGAGCAAATAGTAGTCTAAGAAAGAGGAGATGAGGGCATAGACTAGGGTGGCTGTAGTATGAATAGAGATAAAGGGATGGATACAATTAATACTATGGAGGTAAAATTGATAAGATTTGGCAGCTGATTGGATATGGGGATTGAGTGAGTATGAAGGGATGATGATGACTCCTAGACTGTAAAAATGGATGACTAAAGAGAGAATTGCCCTAAACAGAAATAATAGAGATGTGAGAAGGAGAAGTGGGCTTAAGGAGGAAAAGATAATTAATTTGATTTTGAATGTTTTGAGTTTGAGTGCTAGTAGAGATGTCCAGAAAGCAACGGGAAATAATGGACTAGAGCTCAGGAGAAAGAGAATGACTAGATAAATAGAATTGGGAGTCATCTGAGTAGAAATGAGGATTGAATCCATGGGAAATGATGAAATCACCAAGAGATAGAGGATAGAGAAAAAAGAAGAAAAGCCTCAAAATATAGGGATGTGTATGGGGCCCCTACTTAGATGAGGCATTGTGGCTTATACTTGAATGAGAGAATACTGGGCCTGCTATGTGTGACCCTGCACAAGTTATTTACCTTCTGTTTGCCTCAATTTCTTCAAAACCTCAATTCCCTCAACTGTAAAATGGGTATATTATCAATACCTACCTTCCACTTCTGGGCAGCTAAGTGACACAGTGGGTTGAGTGCTGGGCTTGAAGTTAGGAAGATTCATCTTCCAAAGTTCAGATCTGACCTCAGATACTTACTAGCTGGGTGACTCTGCATAAGTCACTTAACCCTCTTTGCCTCAGTTTTCTCATCTGTAAAATGAGCTGGAAAAGAAAATAGCAAACACTTAGTATCTTTGCCAAGAAAACTCCAAATTGGTTGCAGTTAGTCCAACTGCACTGAAAATGACTGAACAACAACAATCACCATCCATTTAGCATTGTGCTTGACATAAAGTAGGTGCTATATAAATGCTTATTCCCTTTTCTTTTCCTGATCATACAAAGGAGGGATGCATGGGAAAAGATCTGTCACATAGGGAGAAAGAGAAGCATAACTAAGTTGTGTTTCAAAAACCCAGGGAAGAGAAGTCAGAGGTAGGGGCTGTTTAACAGTGTCAAATGATGAGCCTCTTTAAGCTACTTAGTTCAACTTTCTCCTAGCAATAATGAAAGGCTTTAGGTCTCTCTTGTGTGATCACTGAATACTTTTGGATTGAATTCCTCTGGTGTTTCTATAAAGAATTGTCATGTAAGTGTGAGTGCCTAATAACTATGCAGTTTGATAGTGATAACACTTCACTGTATTGGAAAATATGCTTTATTGTACTGAAAAAGTCTAATTCAGTTAGTCTATCATCAATTTACTTTTAAATATATCTTTTATCACTCTGGATTCTCTCCAAGACTTATTTGCGATTTTTCAGATGTCATAACAAATCATAACAAAATTTAATATACCTCTTTGGCTCTAAAATGCTTCCTGAGAAAGAAAGAAACTCTTATTTTTTCTGGGTCTTTTAATAGTTATTAACCATGTAATCTTTCCTTTCTTTGTAATGGAGGAGGCATATTCACCTTGCAAACTAGGTCTAACAGTCCATTAGCCAGAAAAATAAAATTGCATGTAGGCCAAGTTTCATTTTTTGTAGTTGTTGTTCAGTTATTTTTCTGTTGTGTCTAACTCTTTTGTGATCACATTCGGGGTTTCTTTGGCAAAGATGCCAGGGCAGTTTGCCATTTCTTTCTCCGGTTTATTTTACAAAGAAAGAAACTGAGACAAAGAAAGTTAAGTGACTTGCACAGGATCACCTAGCTAGTAAGTGTCTCAGGCCACATTCGAACTCAAGAAGATGAGCCTTCCTGATTTTAGGGAAAGCACTCTATCTACTGTACCATCTACTTGCCCTAGTCCAGATTTACTGACAATGAAGTTTACTGATGAATGCTTTTTCAACAATACTACTTATCCTTATTTACAATACAGTTTAGGCTTCATTAAGAGAACCATAGTGTCAAAGAAGGAGATGATGATTCCATTCTGCTCTGGTCAAAACATATCAGAAGTATTATGATTAATTCTGGGTGCCACATTTTAGGAAAGACATTGAAAAATCAAAATGGTGAAAGGCCTCAAGATGATGCCACATGAGGACCAGTTGAAGGAGTTTGTGATATTTAGTCTGGAGAAGGCTTGAGATTTTGGGAACATGATAGATATCTTGAAGTATTTGAGAGATTGTCACATGAAAAAGGGGTTGGATTAATTCAACTTGGACCCAAAGGGTATAGAACAAGTAGCAATGAGTAGAAGTTTGAAAGACGGATTTAAACTTGATGTTAGGGAAAACATCTTAAGAACTACAGCTATTAAGGAATAATGAACTGTTTGATTTCTATATGAACTGGAAAGATTTCCATGAACTGATGTGGAGTGAAATGAGCAGAACCAGGAGAACATTGTACACAATAACAGCAATATTGTGGGACAATGAAATATAATAGCCTTTGTTACTAATAGCAATGCAATAATCCATGACAATCCTGAGGGACTTATGAGAAAGAATGCTTTCTACATCCAGAGAAAGAACTGTGGGAGTAGAAACACAGAAGGAAAACATGATTTATCACTTGTTTATATGGATATAGGATTTGGGGTTTTAGTTTTTTAAAAAACTACTCTATTACAAAAATGAATAATATAGAAATAGGTATCAAGTGATAACACATGTATAACCCAGAGTAATTGCTTGTCAGCTCCAGGAGTGGGGAGGAAAGAAGGGAGGGAGAGAAAATTAATCATGTAACCATGGAAAAATATTTTAAAATATAAAAAAAAGAACTACAGCTATTCAAAAAGGAGAATGGGCTGTCTGCTGATGTCTTCAAAAGAAGGCTGGATGTTGTAAAGAGCATTCTTGGATAGGAATAGGTTGGATTAGAGGACCCTTGAGGTTGCTTAAAACTCTGGGAGAGGCTAAGAAGGATGGGAGCTGAAAAAAAGGCCATTACATTTAACAAGAAAGAAATTATTAATGACCTTGGAAAAACTTTCAGTGACAGAGGCAAGATTAGAAGAAGTTGAAAAGTGAGTAGGAGAGGAGAAACTAGGGGATATGAGCATAGACATCTTTTTCTAGGAATTTGGCTTTTTAAGGGAGGAAAGATATGCAATAGTAGTTTGAAGGGATCCAATGAAGGTATTCTAAAGATCTGGAGATCTGGACAGGTTTATGTAGTAGGGAATGAGCACTGAATGGGTAAAGGGAGGAAATGAGATAACCATTGAAGGGGCAAACACCTGGAAGGGATGTAAAAGGATGAGATCAAGGGAATCATTAGAAGGAGTTAATATAACAAAGGAAAAGACCATCTCATCCTCTCAGACTAGATCAAGGAGTGCAGTTTGTCTGGATAAGAGTGCATGAAAGGAAATAGTTTATAATGGTGTTAGAGGAACAGGTTGTGAAGAACTTTAAATGACAGAGGAGGTTGTACTTGGTTCTAAAGATAACAGGCAGTTACAAGAGTTTATTGAGCAGGAAATTGCTGTGGGTAGATCTATGTTTTTGGAAATATCACTTTGGCCTGGAGGATGAGTTGGAGAGAAATGAGACTTCAGATAGCAAGATGAATTAGGAGGCTCTTATGATAGTCCAGACAAAGGGTGATGAGTGTCTGAACTAGGATGGTGGCTTACATTTATATATAATTTCTTGGTTTACACAATGCTTTCAGTCTATTGTCAAATTTGATAATAACTCTCCCAATAACCTTGTGAGGAACTTGGTGCAAGTATTATTATTCCCATTTTGCAGGTGAGAAAACTGATGCTCAGAGGTGTGATACTTATTTGTTTAAGATAATTTAGAATATGGCAGCTAGGTGATGCGGTGGATAGAGCTGAAATCAAGAAGACCTGATTTCAAATTTAGCCTCAGACACTTACTAGCTATGTGAACCCTGGGTAAGTCACTTAACCCTGTTTGCCTCAGTTTCCTTATCTGTAAAATGAACCAGAGACAGAAATGGCAAACCGCTCCAGGATTTTTGACATTCAGTATTGTCAAGATAACCCCAAATGCAGCCACAAAAAGTCAGATATGACTGAAACGACTGAACAGCAACAACAAATTTAGAATATTTAGAATGTGACTGAACCAGAATTAAGTCCAGGTATTCTGACTCTAAATTGGTTCTTTCTACCATGCTACCTGACATGGCAGAATTCAACTAACTATCTTAATTTCCTTCTGGTGGTTTGAGAACTACAACCCCAACTAGGTCTTTCAAGTTCATGTTCAATACCTTTTCTATTATATTAGGCTGCCTATTGGACTGGGACTACAAAGAAGATAGATTACAACCATGGGATTAATTTACTCAGGATCTGTGAATCAGGAACTAACTTGGGATGGAATGGATGCCACATTCTAGAGTATGGGTGATCCTGGGGAAGACCTATAGTTTGGGCAGGATTCACTAGCAATTTATGGTAGCAGATGCCTTGTACTTGTAGGTACAATTAATCTGGATTAAATATTTGGTCATAGACTATATAGTTTCTAAACTTTCTGTGTTGTCTGCTGGCCTTTGCATATCCTCTACAGCTCTTGCAAAAATCCTCAAAAATTCCCATCTAATTTCTAATGCCAGCCTGTGATAGGTCAAAATATTGATGGGTAAAGTTGCAATGTGGAAGGGATACTTGTACTCGAAAGTGGGTTTCTTATGTGACAAAAGGAATTATTGTTATTTGTATGTGATGAGCTGTTCAACGAAGTCTGCTATGTAGAAAAACATTACCTATATTTTTGGATATTTACCACCAGGTAATTTATTCCTTGAATTCCAAGAGGAGATGGAGAACACCTATAAGGTCTACTGTGCCAGCTACAACCAGGCTTTGACCCTGGTGGAGACATATAAGAAGGTACCCAAGCTACAGAAGGTGATTCATGATGCCATCACTGCACTGGTGTAAGTTGAAGCACCAGGGTGGGTTGTGTAACTTAACTGAAGTAGGAAGAAGCTAGAAGCAGATTTTTAAATTCTATGCCATCTCTTAAGACCCCCCATCAAGAGAACTGGTTGTCCAAATGTCCAACCTGGTCATATTACATCTGAAGGACAATGTCCAGTTCTGGGTATCACATTTTGAAAGGGAAATTGACAAGTTGGAGCATTAAAGAATTAGACATTTTTAATATGGAGAAAAGAAAACTTATGGGCAATAGGGTCAATATTTGAAGGCTGTCATAGAAAAAAGAGATTATACTTGTTCTTTTTGATCCCAGAGGAAGCAGCCTGGTAGAAGTCAATGGAAATCGGTTTGGGCTCTAAAAATGGTCTGAGTCATTTTGGCAATGGAAGGAGTTGCTATGTTTCTGCAAATGCTTAAACAGAGGTTGGTTGACTTCCTGTTGGAGATGTTGTAAAAGAGATGCCAGCATTGGTGGGGAGGGAAAGAAAGAAATGACCTCTAAACACCTTTCTAGCTCTGAGATTCTATAATGCTATCCATTGCTACAATCTTTGGGGAGTTCATAATGATTACTCCATGGTCAGAAGCATATATGGGTAGGGCTGTGAAAAGTTTAGAATTACAGTCACATCTGCTATTACACAACATATGAATTCCTAAAAATCATCATGCTATGCAAGATCTCACAATAAAAACCATAAGACTTATGGGTAAAATCAAGTTAAGAGCACAACACTCAAAAACTTCATCAGTAATGCAATTTAAAAAAAAGATATGAATCTAATCAAAACAGTAGCATAGTTTTATACATGTTAAATGGTTTAAAATGTATAAATACCACAATAAATATTGGCATATGTGATCTCAGGCTTAACTGCTCATCTTGTGCTCCAGTTTTTACTTGGGCTGGCAAAGTTTTCTGAAAGTTGGGCAGGCCCCGGCATTCTTCCAGCCATAGCTCTTATGGCATTAGAAGATATATAATAAATATGGCAATTTACTTTGAAAAAGATCCAGAGTTTGCTTGTGAAGTGGACCTTGGAAGGGTTGCAGCTTTTGAATTATTGTGAAATGAGATGGTTTTCTGTGTTCTCTTGCTTTCTCTCAAGGATAAAATGATGAAATTTGTGTCACGCTCAAACACAAGATTTGGGGTTTATTTGAGATTTACACTTGAATCATTCTTCAAAATACCAATTACTTTGGGAAAAATTAATTTTTTAAAAAAACAAATATTTTAGCAGAACTGACCAATATATTTTCCTTATATTGTATGTGTATTTATATCTATATCTACATCTATATCTATATCATATCTATATCATATCATATCATATCATATGCATGTGTGATTTTTTTGAACCTGTGATATCACTGTTGTGGGAAACTACTAGTATGCAAATTCTTTCTACCATTTGGGATTATCAGCTTATATTTAATTTAGGGTCTTAGAGCTGAGTGGAACATTAAAATTTTAAATGACTTGTTTATGGTCACACAGCTAGTATGTATCACAGACAGGACTTGGACCTCTCTTCCTGTCTCCAAAACTGATCTTCTATTCCCTTTATCATATATCTTCTTAAGGCATCCTATGAGAATCGGCATTCATTCTGGGGCAGATGATAATTTAGACCAAAAAGGGAATGAAGTATTAGTTTCTGGCCAACCCATTGACGATGACAACGATCTCCACAAAATAGTTTGAAGCCATCTTCCTAACATGGATGATCATGCCCAGAAAGTTTCCAGATTGCTAGTTGACTCTACCCAGACAGCCAAAACCACATTTGATTTTTGCTTTTAATTGAAGATCAGCTGCTGTTGTCATTTAACTGTTATCCACTTTAGACTTCACTGCCCCATCTGTTCTGTAGCTTTCTACAAATCAAGAATGTTAACAGTCACTCACATTTATACAATGCTTAAGAGTATAAATCACATTCTGTTTCCCTCAACAGCCCTGGGAAGTTTAAAATGATTTATGAAAAGGATCCCTAGGAGTAAAAGCCCAAGTCCACTAGTCCTGCTGATTTTCACTATGCTCTAGTTATAGGCTAATTTCTCTCTGTCTCTGTCTCTGTCTCCATCTCTCTCTCTCCCTCTCTCCCCTTCAATCCCTTTCCCCTCCCTGTCCCTTATTCTCTCTTCTCCCTTCCCTTTCACCCTCCCCTCTCTTCTACTTCCTTCTCTCTTTTCTCTCCTTTTCCATTTTGCCCACCTCTCTCTCTCCAGAAAAAAAAAAAAAAGAAAAAGGCTTTGTCTTTAAGAAGAAATGCCGATGAGAAGCATTCCATCAGACTAAGGAGGTTCTGTCTCAGTTATCTAGTAGACAAAGTCATTTGTGCTATTTTCAGAACTGCCTCACCCTTTTGTAATATTGGCGGATTGTTTACTGAAAAGACCAGGCCCTGTTTTGCCAAGCTGAAAAGCAAACCTTTAGTCAGCATTTTCTGGCCAATCTCTGCTTTCTGTTCCTATGTGGGAAGCTATGCAGCAACCCATGGTGGTGAAATCTGGGTCTAAGCTAAGGGCTCTCCTAATCTATTTCCCTTGGTTATTGAGTCTTCCTTATAGAACACCTGAATCATGAATTTTAAGGTTTTTTCTTTTTAAAAAAATATATATTTAATTAATTTAGAATATTTTTCCATGGTTACATGATTCATGTCCTTTCCCTCCCCTCCTCCCTCCCTACTCCCTCAGCCAACGAGCAAATGAATTTTAAGTTTTAATGCTACCAAATGCCCAGAGTAAACTCAGAAACTGCAGGGGTAAAGATACTCGAAACTAAGTTTGAACTTTTCAATTCAAGCTGCTCCTAGATTTATAGAACTTTTAGGGTTGGATGGAGTCTTAAAAATTATCAAATCAAAAATTATAAAAAATCAAATTACATAGTCTATATATAGTTATATAATCCAAAAGATTATCTAGTCCATCATTATATGGACGCAGAAATGGAGGCTCATGGAGAGGAGGTGACTTGGCTAGTGTCACAGAATAGATTAGCAGAAACAGAAGCCATATCTCCCAACTCCCAATGACCCCCTTTCCTACTAAATCCCACTGCCTTCTGCTATCACTGAGCTGTTTCAGAGATGCCTGGAGGCTATATTCCTCCACTGTAGAGAATTTGAGTTTCCTCCTTGGGGGGAAAAATCATTTGTCATAGTTTCTTGAGGGTTACCAATTTTCCAACTATTCAACTTAGTTCATCAAATACTTAGTCCCTAGTATATGCAGGGCTCTATGAACTTCAAAGAAAGAGCAATTATTATCAAACTCCAGGGGTCAGGGAAGGCTTTATGGAGGGATGGAGATCTGAGTTGGACCTTAAAGGAAATATAGAATTTCAATAGCTGGACATAAGCAAAGATATGCAGTAATGAGAACCTATGACATAGAGAAGGGGCAGTAACTAATCCACCTTGGCTACAGTTTATTGTATGTGTAAAGGTTAGGCATTGGGAAAAAAAGGACATGGGAAGGGAAAGAAAGAGACTAAATACCCAGTATGTGCCAGGCATCACCCCAAGTACTTTATAAATATTATCTTATTTGATCCTTACAACAACACTAGGGGATAAAGTGTCATTATTATTCCCATCTTCCCATTGAGGAAACTAAAGCAGACTTGGAATAAATGACAACCTAGGGTCACACAGCTTGTTAAGTAACTGAGTTCAGACTTAAACTCAAGTTTTCCTCACTCTAGGTCCAGGGTTCTATGCACTGGGTTACATAGCTGCCTTTAACCTTTCTGTTAAAGGAACATGAGAAGTATTCAAATCCTCAATTTCAGATCCAGAAATCAAACATTTTCTCTGTTAGGCCATATGCTTTAATATTTCATGAAGCCCCTCTCCCAAGCATATATGAATAATTTTATCAACTTTATTGGTGGTTCTCTTGATTAGGAAGACTTAGATAAAGCCAAGTTTATGATTCACATTTCCATAGCCTCAGGACTCCAAAGCTAGATAAGTAGATTTTGGAGTCATTTGCACTGAGATGGTCCTTAAAACAATTGTAGCAGCTGAGAGGGAAAAGAGGGACTCGTGGTTGGGAGTAAAACATGGGTGTTGACCTCCCAAAGGAAGCTTTAAAGGATTGGTAAGATGATAGAAGAAGAGAGAGAAGTATCATAAAAATTGAAGGAGAAAGTATCCAGGAGGATGGAGTGGTCAAGAAGAATAGGGAATGAGAAAAGGCCATTGGATTTAGCAGTTAACAGATTATTGGTAACTTTGGTGAGATTCCTGGTAACCATGAAGAGAATAATTTTTTGATCATAAGACAAGAGTGTTAAAAGGGGAAGCTAGATTACAAACTGGAGGAGGAGGAGAAGTAGAGGAAATGACTGTAGACATTTTTTCTCTTAGGAATGTGGCTGTGAATGGGAGGACAGAGGAAGAGGAACTGAGCTTGGCAAGGAGAAGGAACACCTGTTTATCACTGACTAACTCAAAGGAGAGAAAGATGGTGATTCAGAGCGGTTTTGAGGTTCAGGGTAGGAAGCACACAACAGATGGCCTCTGTTTTCTCAGTGAAGTAGGAGGTAAAGTTGTCTGCTAAGAGAGAGGAGGTAGGAGTGCTGGGAGACTTGAGGAAGAAGAGAAATTTTAGAACAGCCGGTATGGGAAATAGGAGGAAGAATCAAAAAAGGAAGGAAAAAAAAAAGGTTGCTGTGTAGCATTGAGGGCCCAGGTCTTTGTATGACTTTCTTCATTGGCCTTACACAGCATATGGGTAGGGGTATGGAAGGCAGATGGTGGAGTAACCAGGTGTATGCTGCAACCAGTGTGAACCCGCTCTCCAGAGTTGATTTTTAAAATGTAAACATTTTCACATTGGAAATAGGCAAACACTACAAGTCAGGCTTAATTTATTGTTTTGTTGTCTGTTGATTTAATAATGAGATGGGGGAAATTTTAAAGTGTATGTGTTTCTACAGTTTAAAAAAATTTTACAATCCTCACCTTCCATCTTAGAATCAACACTAAATATTGGTAGTACTGGTTCCAAGGCAGAAGAGTAGTAAGGACTAGGCAATTGGGATTAAGTGATTCATCTAGGTCACACAGCTAAGAAATATCTGAGGTCAGATTTGAACCCAGGACCTCCTGTGTCTAGGTCTAGGTCTCTATACACTGAGTTACCTAGCTGCACTTTTTTTTATTTGAAGAGCCTGTTAAACATTTAGCAGCACATGCACAGCACAAACACTCTTGGCTAGGCAGTAGGGGAACCCAGGTTTGGCAAATTCTGATCCACCAGTTTTCCTCTTATCCCCTCCCCACTGAATGAATTTTGGGGCTAAAAATGGCCTTAGCAATCATCTAGTTCATGGGTCCTTAACCTGGGATCTGTGAACTTGTTTTTTAAAAATTTTGATCGCCATATTTCAATATCAGTGGTTTCCTTTGTAATCTTACATATTTAATCTAATGCATTTAAAAACACTGTTAGGGGGCAGCGGTGGCTCAGTGGATTGAAAGCCAGACCCAGAGACAGTAGGTCTTGGGTTCAAATTTGGCCTCAGATACTTCCTAGCTATGTGACCCTGGGCAAGTCACTTAAACCCCTTGTCTATTCCTTACCCTTCTTCTATCTTAGAACCATTTTTTTTTTTATCCTGGGTTCCATTCTAGGAGCATAGGGCCACAACCAGTAGGCAATGGGTCATACAGTCGCTCAGGGTCGCCTAGCTGGGAAGTGTCTGAGCCCGGGTTTGAACCTAGGACCTTTCGTTTCTAGGCCTGGCTCTCAATCCCCTGAGCTAGCCCAGCTGCCCCTACTTTAGGTTGCAGTTTCTTTAGCAGATGTAGTTTTTAGAGGGTGGGGTTGCTAGCCCCACGCCCAACCTTCCTCCTTTTTTCATCCGGGCTAGGGACCGTCCTTGGCCCAGGAGTGGTAAGGGTGGGCAATTGGGGTCAAGTGACTTGCCCAAGGTCACACAGCTGGAAGTGTCCGAGGCCGGACTTGAACCTAGGACCTCCAGTCTCTAGGCCTGGCTCTCAATCCACTGAGCCACTCAGCTTAGAACCAATACATAGTATTAATTCTAAGACAGAAAGTAAGGTTTTTTTTTTTTTTAAAGCATACAAACATTGTTAGCTTTTACCAGTCTACCAAAGGGGTCATGACCCAAAAAAACTTATAAGAATTCTTTATGGGGGGCAGCTAGATGGCTCAGGGGATTAAGAGTCAGAGATAGAGATGAAAAGTCCTAGGTTCATGTGGGGAGGAGAAACACAGAAGAAAAACAACTGCTTAAACACATGGGCTGATGGGGATATTATTGGGGATGTAGACACTAAACAATAACTCTAGTCCAACTATCAATAATATGGAATTAGGTCATGATCAATGATACATGTAAAACCCAGTGGAATTGTGCATCGGCTAAGGGGGGTTAGCGGGGCTTGGGGGAGAGGGAAAGAACATGAAACATGTAACTATGGGAAATATTAAAAATAAAAATTTTTTTTAAAGTCCTGGGTTCAAATCTGGCCTCAGATATTTGCTAGCTGTGCGATCCTGGGCAAGTCACTTAACACCCTTGTCTAGTCCTTATCCTTCTTCTGCCTTAGAATCAAAACACAGTATTGATTCTAGGACTGAAGGTAAGGGTTTAAAGAAATAAAACTCCTTATATAGTTCAATCTCCTCATTTTACAAGTGATAAGAATGAGGTCCAAAATAAATGCTTTGCCCAGTATTACTTAGTGAGTAGTATCAGTTGGGGCTAAAACACAGAGCTCCAATTCCTAGTCCTAATTCTCTTTCCAGTACACAAGTCTAACTAACTAATTTGTCCCTTTTTCTGTTAGGCCCCAGGCTGGAGCTTCAGGCCTCAGTTTCTTGCTGGTGATGCCTGTGCAGCGGGTGACCAGATACCCACTCCTCCTGCAGAAGATCCTAGAGAACACGCCTCCTGATGACGAGGCCTATGAGGCCTTGCAGAGGGCCACCAGAGCCATGCAAGAAGTGAATTCCAACATCAATGAGTATAAGAGGCGGAAGGAAATTGGTAAGAACATTGGCAAGTTGGTAAAGACCCTCAAACTTCCAGATTATTTGGGTTCTGGCACTGGAAAAATACATGTTGATGCTACTACTCCATAAAAACATGAATTTTAAGGAGGTGATGTGACTGAGCAAAGACAGAAAACTTCCCAAGCACAGAGAAACCCAATATTAACAATAATCATAACTACAGTGCTTTAAGGCTTACAAAGCACTTTCACCCTATGAAGTGATTAGAAATAGAAATAGTGGTTAAGAAAAAAAAAGTGGTTAGAAATAGAAAGAGTATTATAATTCTTATTTTATATATTTTATATATGTATATTATATATATTTTATATATTATATATGCATATATTTTATACATATATAAAAATATATACTTTATGTATTTTATAATAATATAATTCTTATTTTTACAGATAAAGAAATAGACTTCAAGTGGTTGGTTGACTTGGCCAAGGCGATATGCCAATAGGAGTAGGGTCTCAAACCCCCAGGTCTTCTGACCCCATGACTGCCCAAGAACAGTCTGTTACAACATGTGGCTTCTCAAACTGGAAGCCCCATCACTCTTTTATTGGGAAGGAACCTCACGTCTTTGTTTTTTCTTATCCTTATGGTCCCCAGGCGTCACCTTACTTGTTTCCCTTACTATTATGTTCTGTTCCATAGCAGTGACCAAAAACTGGCCTTAGACCAAACTTCTTTGGGAAAGGTTTGTTCTTTCATGTATCTCTTACCCCCTGCTCTGTTCCTTACTCCCCCACAGCCACAAAATACAACAAGTTGGAGCATCTGACAGTCAGGGAGAGGTTGGCCAGAATCAATACACATTCTATCTCCAAGAAGACTCTGCGCCTAAGTCAGTTGTTCAAGCAAGAAGCTGGGATTGTGACCAAGGTGAAGTCCTTTGTTATTTCTGTCTCCTGGCACCATGCTGTCCTGGTCCCAACAAGTGGGAGGTTCTGCTGGAAGACTCTGGATGTCCAGGAGGGCAGAAGTGTGACTAAGAATATTTTTTATCTGGGGCAAAAACATTTGGGGGAGAGCATAGAGGACAACTGGGGTGGGAATGATGGGCACAGACAATAGTTCAGCTGGTAATGGAGGGATAGCACATCCCTTCTCCTGCCCTCCTTCCTCATCTTCTGTTCTAAAACTCAGCCTTTATCTGGGGGCATACCTTTCCCCACACACTTCCATGGGTGCAAATGCCAGCGTGAGGATATTGTTCTTTAGACCAACAGAGGAGAAACATTCTCTCCTGAGAAGCACTACTCTTTAGATATCGGCCCCAGTGGCCACAACACCCTAATTACAGCTCTGCAAGCAGGAGATTCAGAGGTTGTGAGTGTCCTGTGAATGCCATTTGTCCTACATAATGATCATAATTCATTTTTCTATAGCATGTTTATAATTACAAAACATTTTGCTCGTAAAAGTACTGTACAGTAGGTAGTACAAGTATTGATTCTTTCTATTTTGTAGGTGAGGAAACTGAGGCACAGACTGATAATGTGAGCCCAAAGTCAAATACTTACAAGGTGTGGAGCTAGGGTTTGAACTCGGGTCTCCTGTTTCCAAGATCAGTGTTACCTTCATGATATCACATTGCTTCTTACCGTAAGAAGCCCGGCTGCACCTCCTGTAGGCTAGAAAATATAGATTTCAATTGTCCTGATCTCTTTTGTCATTCTACAAGTGTGAAAAATATTGCAATTCCAGGATATAGAACAATGTGGCTAGCAAAATCGATTCAATATGCATTTGTTAATTGCTTGCTATGTGCAAGACCTAGTGCTAAGTGCTAGGTCTACAAAATAAAAACTTGCATTATCCCTGATAAGGAGTTTACATTTTTACTGGGAGAAAAGAAGGAAAAGGATGTTGCGATGGGGAAATTGAGGATATTTGACTACTGGTACATAGCAGGATTAGAGAGAAAGATGTATAAAATTTGGAGAAGCCACAATTCCATATAAATCCACTTGTGTTCTTGAAAATTAAAGAGCAATCTAGTTGTAATTTAATGGGCATTAACCTTAGTAAAGACTCTTAAATTTAGATTTTTCCTCCTAAGCCTTAAGAGACAGGCACTGTCAAGGATATGGCCCTTCCAAAAGGAAAGCATCAGCAGAAATAATCCAGAGCCTTCAAAATGTGACTCCTCTAGCAGAGACCACATCACTGCCATTACCCACTCCCATGCTGCCACTGTAAACCCTTTGCTTCAGCCCACTTGACTCTGCCTCTAATGCACTGACCTTGATTTCAAACTGTGGACTTTAGACTTGGATCCTTGACTTTGATGACTTGAAGTCATTCTCCTCTCTTAGGGTAGTCTCTGAGTTTACTTTCAGGCCATACCCAATCTATTCACGTAAACACCTGGGAATCTGTTCCCCAAAGTTGAGGCCCTCTTGTTCCCCAAAGCTCTCAAATTCTAGGTTCTCCTAGAGCAGCATTGGTGAAGGTTTTCAAGTTCGTGTGCCCAAACTACAACTTCAAGTTGCCTATGAGCCCCACTGTAATGCTTCACCAATGCTGAGGGCAGCTGGGTAGCTCAGTGGATTGAGAACCAGGACTAGAGATGGGAGGTCCTGGGTTCAAATCTGACCTCAGACACTTCCCAGCTGTGTGACCCTGGGCAAGTCTTGACCCCCATTTCCTACCCTTGCCACTCTTCTGCCTTGGAGCCAATACACAGTATTGACTCCAAGATGGAAGGTAAAGGTTTTAAAAAAAAACACACTTCACCAACGCTGCCCTAGGGTAAGATAGGCAAGACTCGAACCATTTCATCTCTGCAGACAATCTCAGGTCCTTTTTGTTGATACATAGATGCATTGGTTCTATGAGAATTCTTTGCTACACAGTCATTGGGTTTGGATGAGAAAACACCTATTATCTCCAACATTTTGTGCTAATTCCAGCAAATTCCTGAGCAAAGGGGAAAATATTTGGGAAAGGTTGTATTTTCATTACTAGTGAGAATGAAGATTGTTAATCCATTGTGCCTTCTTTTGGAAACTGTGTCCTAATGCTTCCTTGTGAACATTTATGACCAATGGTTGAATGGTTTTAACTGTTTTCATGAGCTGATTAAATGTCTGAATATACCAAATTTGGTTTATAAAATAGGTTTCTTCTCTGGCTTCTCCACTTAAAAGTTTTCATTGTTGCCTTCTGTGTAAAATCAAACTCAATCAAACATTTAAGCACCTCCACGATATGAGACCCCCTTCCTATTTTTTCTCTTTTTCTCATACTTTTGGCTAACCTTTACACATACAATAAACTGTAGCCAAGGTGGATTAGTTACTGTCCCTTCTCTATGTCATAGGTTCTCATTACTACATATCTGCTTATATCCAGTTATTGAAATTCTTTATATCCTTTAAGGTCCAACTCAGATCTCCATCCCCTCATAAAGCCTTCTCTGACCCCTGGAGTTTGATAATAATTGCTCTTTCTTTGAAGTTCCCAGAGCCCTGCTCTAATAAACTTATTGTATTGTCTTTGTAAGTTTATGAGGGCAAGGGCTATAGTTTTTCCAAACTTTGTACTTCTTTCTAACATAATATTCTGCATATTTGTTTTTCCGTCATTCAGTTGCAGTCCTGCCCAACTTTTTATGAACCTGTGGAGCATACCATCCACAGTATGGCAAGGATACTGAAATGGCTTTTCATTTCCTTCTTTTTTTTTAACCCTTACCTTCTGTCTTAGAATCAATACTAAGTACTGATTCCAAAGCAGAAGAGTGGGAAGGGTTAGACAATTGTAATTAAGTGACTTGCCCAGGATCATATAGCCAGGAAGTGTCTGAGGCCAGATTTGCATAGAGTTTTAGAAATGGAGTCATGAAAACTTGGATTCTAATTCTGCCTCCAGTATTGACTAGCTATGGATCAGAGGTGAGTTACTTAATCTCTCTATGAAGCTAATACCTCTAGGTAGTTCCTATCTCACCAGGTTTCTGTAAAGCTCAGATGATTGCAAGATCTCTAAGCATTATATGACCATCAGATATCATCATTGTTATTTCGAAATCTAACTTTAATCAATTGGATTTTAGACTGAAGACAGGGAGTTTGATGATTTAGAAGAGAAGTTCCACTGGGTGGCATTATGTGTGAATGAGCTGAAGAGCAATGTGGCAGCTTACTTGGATCATTTGGAGGTAAGTGCTCTGTATGCCCAACGAGATCCCACCAGCCCCACACATTAGCATCATTCAGAAAGCTCACAGGTAAGGCAGATGATGGAAGGTGAAAACGAGAACTTCACAGTCCTGTCAGTGTCAGGAACTCTCAGGTTGAGGTGGGTATCAAAAACAACAAAAAAGTTGGGTACTGTTTCTTCAGTTACATTAGGGATAAGAGGAGTACCCAGGCTGGAGCAGGACTGCCAACCAAGGTTGATGGAATAATCACAGAACACAAAGAGAAGAGAAAATGATTTAATTCTCCTTGTTTTCTTTGCTGAGAAGATCTTTTGACTTGGTTAAGGCAGAATTAAAAAAAAAACCCTTAGGGGGCAGTTGGGTGGCTCAGTGGATTGAGAGCCAGGCCCAGAGAAGGAAGATTTTGGGTTCAAATCTGGCTTCAGACACTTCCTCACTGTTTGACCCTGGACAAGTCACTTAACCTCCATTGTCTAGCCCTTATGGCTCTTCTGCATTGGAACCAATACACAGTATTGACTCTAAGAGGTAAGGGTTTTAAAAAAACACCAGGGAATGAAACTAAAGACAAATGAGACATTAAGAGAGGAACTATTTAGCTTCTAGAGTTCAAGTCACTTGGCCCTGCTTCTGGTACAGGTTGAACTAGTTGGACTCAGAGGTCCTTTTCTATTCTCAGACTGATATATTTGGTTCACTTTTGTTGTTGTTCAGCTGTTTTGGTCATGTCCAACTCTTCCTGACCCTATTTGGAATTTTCTTGGCAAAGACACTAGAGTGGTTTGCCACTTCCTTCTAGATCATTTTACAGATGAGGAAACTGAGGCAAACAGGGTTAAGTGACTTACCCAGAGTCACCTGGATAGTAATTATCTGAGACCAGATTTGAACTCAAGAAGATAAGTCTTTCTGACTCTAGGCCTGGAACTCTATCCTCTATGCCACCTAGCCACCCTGTTCAAGTACATTTTGAACTAGTTGGACTTGGAGTTCCTTGCCAAATCTTAACCTCAGCAATGCAAAATACCAGTCTTAAGAATGACCATCAGAAAAAAAAAGAATGATCATCGACCACCAAATGCTTGAGCAAACTAGTACTCCTTAAACATATACCATAGGGCCCCTGGGCTCAACTTCTTCTCTTTTTTTTTTTTAGTGTCTACATCTTTTATTTTTAATTTTATTAAAAAAATTATTTTTACTATATACTTAGTAACCACCACCAACAAAAAAAAATTAACTAAACAAATGCATAAAAAAGTATTAGGAAAACCACAAACTCTACACTGTTTATAATTTGTTTAAAAATATATAAACCAAATATGTATGCTAATATAAACATCTTCTGCATTTGAGTTCCCTTTGGATAGGCTCAACTTCTGAAGTCATTTTAGGGCCCCTGGGCCTGTCTGAGTTGGTGAGCAGATTCAGACCGGCTAGACTTGGAAAATTCACTCTGGTTAATAGCTGTCCTTGAGGGATTCTGTTGGAGCCCTGACCACAATCACATGTCTGTCTTTCTTACTCTCCATTTTCTATTGTTTTCCCATTTAAATCATCCCCAATGCTGACATACTCCAGATGACATTTGGATTTGTTAGGGGAGGATGCCCAGGGTTCTTTTCCAGCTCGTGTCTGTGGATTCTTATTACCTTCGTGCTTCTGTCTGTCCCTTACTCTGGCCCAGACTTTCCTTAGGATCAAACCATATGAATGTGACCTGGAGATGGAAGGTGGAGCTGTGCAACAGTATTGCTGCCTCACGAGAGACCTGCACCTACTGGTCTTCTTGGAATTTGTAAGTTCCCTGGTTTCTTTCTCAGGGAGATGGTGAAGTCCATGGAACAGGAATACTTATAGTGTGTGAAGTCCAGGCTTAGAGTGAGCTTGCAGGGCAGAGAGATTTTGGGGGCATTAAAGACAAAAGATGAGGGGCAGGTAGGTGGTTTCGTGGATTAAGAACCAGGCTTAGAGATGGGAGATCCTGGGTTCAAATCAGGCCTCAGGCACTTCCTAGCTGGGTGACCCTGGGCAAGTCACTTAACTCCCATTGCCAAGCCCTTGCAGCTCTTCTGACTTGGAACCAATATGCAGTATTGATTCTAAGATGGAAGGTAAAGTTTTTTTAAAAATAGGCAAAAGTATGGTAGGAGAGACAGGAGCATAGCTTCTTTAGTCCTTCCCTGTCTTCCTTGGCCTTGGCCCTTTTCTTTTGGACTTGAAACAAAGCACTATTCGCCCCCTGGTGATATATATTTCGCATATAGATGCGAATGAGTTGTATCTTTCATATCTATATATGAAAGATAATTCCTGTTTTCAGGGAACTTACATTCTTTTTTTTTTTTAAACTCTTAACTTCTGTGTATTGGCTCCTAGGCAGAAGAGTGGTAAAGGTAGGCAATGGGGGTCAAGTGACTTGCCCAGGGTCACACAGCTAGGAAGTGTCTGAGGCCAAATTTGATCCTAGGACCTCCCATCTCTAGGCCTGGCTCTCAATCCACTGAGCCACCCAGCTGTCCCCAGGGAACTTACATTCTAAAAGGAGGAGAAAGGGGGCAACTGGGTAACTCAGTGGATTGAGAGTCAAGCCCAGAGATGGGAGGTCCTGAGTTCAAATCTGGCCTCAGACACTTCCCAGCAGTGTGACCCTGGGCAAGTCACTTAACCTCCATTGCCTAGCCCTTACCACTCTTCTGCCTTACAACCAATATATAGTATTGATTCCAAGATGGAAGGTAAGGGTTTAAATTAAAAATTAAAAAAAAAATTTTAAAGGAGGAGAAAGCACCTAAAAGGGAGGAGGTATTTGGGCATCAAAGCTGAGGAAGAGAAGTTCATAGACTCAGGAGGTTATAAGGAATCATGTAATTTGTGTTAACTATCTCTGAGTCATCATGAATAAAGCACTCTGGGAAAGTACTATGAAAATGTGATATTAGTAGAAGTAATTGTAATATTAGTAGTAGCTATTCTAAAGATGATTATCAAATACAATTTCTATTTGTTAATAGATAGAGCTGGAAAACCCAAGATATAGGATAAGAGATTTAGACATGTATAATTTATTAATAGTCCTTTCCAGGATGGAGAGGAGCTTTAAACACAGAATCCCATTTCTATAACATCAGTTGGATACTAAAAGAGGATGAGTGCTATGCCTTCTTTTATTTTTTTTTCCCCAGTATGATAATTCTTCAAAACTTAAGAGAGTTAATTCCCAAACTGCTGACTAGGTCGTAGCACTCCAGGATGTGGCAGGATCCCTCAAATGATGCTTCTCTTCTACAGAAGCAGCGACTGGAAAGGCTGGTGTATCGCCCACTTCACCACCTGTCCAAAGCCCTCCTGGGGCCTCAGAACCTGATCAAGAAGCGTCTGGACAAACTGTTGGATTTTGAGCGGACGGAAGAAAAGCTGGCTGAGATGGGCAGCATGACCTATGAAGAGGAGGCCATCAGACACACCTACCAGGCCCTGAATTCCCTGCTGGTGTCTGAGCTTCCTCAGTTTAACCAGGTGGCCACCCAGTGGCTGGGTCAGATCTTGAACACACTCATGGCCCTCCAGAGGGATCTTGCTCAACAAGTGCTGCAGAGGGCAGAAAGAGAGTTAGCTCGGGTAAGGAAAGCCTCCCTGGTCCTTTGGGTTCTGGGTAAGAAATGAAAAGGGTGACCTACCTATCAACCCCTTTGTAATTATTTGTCATACTCCTCAATGACTTCCAGAGAGATGGAGGATAGAGGTGATCATGACCCTCTTTTTCTTCTTCTGCCCCTGCTTTCCAGTAATAATCCCAAATGATGAGACTAAGAACAGGGAAAATATGTACCTGTTGTTTCCTTACTGCTAAAGGGGCAGAGAAGGAGGCCACTTCCATCCTGGGGAGTATAGTGAGTGATTAACACACTAGGAAGTCAACAAGGACAAATGAGAAATGGATTAGGGTTGAGGAGTAAAAAGTAGCCAAGCACAGTGTTTCAAGGATCCAAGAAAGCATGTTCTGAGCAGTATTGTACCGTGCAATTATTTTTTTAAGCCATGCCCAACTCTTCTGACACTATTTGGCAAAGATATCAGAGTGGTTTGCATTGTCTTCTCCAGCTCATTTTACAAATGAGGAAACTGAGGCAGCCAGGGTTAAGGGATTTGTCCAGGGTCTGGTACTGGTTGGAGGCCAGATTTGAACTCATGAAGATAAGTCTTCCTGACTTCAGGCCCAATACTGTGCTGTCCAGTACAGAGACTGCAAATGAATTTTGACAGTAGCTGTGCCAGTGGGCTCTGCTAGACAGAATTTAGAAGCCAAGCCTGCCTGGGTGGGGAATTTCCCACTTGGAGCTGGTTTAAGGAAACAATAACTGCATACTTTTAATTTGTTAACAGTTTGCTTCCTATAGAGGCTCAGCTGCAGCCTTTCTGATACTCCACCCCACCACTCTCCAATCCTTGAATCTTAATCATTCCCATGACTACTCAGATACAAAACCTGCCCCAAAGCACCTTGTAATTTTCAGACATAAAAGAGGTTTTATGTTTGAGGAAGCTTCCCAGGGAAAAATATTAGAAGTCACAAGTATCTTTTGAAATTTGTAAGCTAAGGGATTGTTCCTCTAGACCTGTGATTTCATCAGCCTTGGGAAATTTCCAGTGTGGAAACTCCCTCCACACATTCTGGTCAGATATATAATAATAATAAATTATTTATATAAAACTCATCTGTACCATCTAGTCTTAGAGAGTTGCCTGGGTGGTGGGGCAGAGGTTGTGTGTGGTTGGAGGCACTAAGAGATTAAATGACCAGAAAGTTAATGTGTTAGAAGCAGGACTGAACCCAGGTTTTCTGGACTGATACTGGCCCTCTGTCCAACATGTCACATTGCTTCTCTGAAACAAGTTTATCATGTATAAAAGGAAGCATTCTGTCACTCATCCAAACTTTGACATATTTCTAATGTTATTATAAAATATAACTAATATTTATATTTGGGGTATAAGCAGAATCTATAAATATTAGGGAAATTAATCGATGACAGATACAGCATAGATTTTTGAAGGAAGATAGAATGTTTGTGGGGGTGGAGGTGAAGACATCTCTAATCTTTGAGTTTGATATCATGGGGGCCAACTTTAATCTTTCATAGCACAAACATCCTTTGATGCTATTATTGAAGGCAAAATCCTGGACCAAATGGATCAGAGTCTTACCCTAATAGCAGTTGGTAGGTTTACCACATTTCCTTCTAATCCTAGTCTCACACATATGGATACATGGTTACTTCAAAAGGGCTGATTTCCATTGGGCATCCATACCTTCTCTTCCTAGATGGCTCTTTATTCTTCCTTGATTTAGTAAATCGTTGAATAAGTTACTATGACTAGAGAAAACTGCCCTCTGGTGGCCAACTGCCCTGGACTTAGCTAGATTGGCCCTCAGATGACTGTCATTTGGCTGGTATGATCTGCTTGAGTTCATGCTCAAAAGTATATCCTTCAAGAACTCAAGGCTCCCTCCTTGTCATGACGAGAGGTCTTTTGACCTGCTTAGAACATAGGAAATGATTAGCTTTTGTCAAATAAGCAATAATTTTGTGTATATTGCATGAGACAAGGCCATTTTCATTCGTTTCTCTTCTAATCCATCTTTTGCTGGTTAGTCTCTGACTTCAGTCTCTTTTCCCTAGCTGCCCCATAGCCATGTTTCTGAATTCGACTTCAGGAAGCTGATAGAAGACACATTAGGCAAAACCAGTGCCCAACTCCACACCTTCTGTCAGAACTTTGAGAAGGTGCTGCCAGTTCCAGTAAGACAAGTAAGTGTTTCCAACTGACCGGCTCTCTCATCACTACCCAGAGTCTCTAAAAAGTAAACAGGGCTCTAACCAAAGTAGACATAAGTTAATAGTTATTGGTGGTAAAAGCAGAATTTTGCTATAGTGCAATACCACTCTAATTGTATACTTAGAGTTTAGTTTTCTATCTTGGGAATGGTTTTGCTGGCTCTGTGAGTATTTTCACAGTGAAAACCATAGTACAGTGGAACTAACTGAGAACTTGAAGTATAGACTAAAGGATTGTTAAGCTCTTTCTTTCTCAACTTCTAGATTCTGGCATTAAGTCATGCTCCTCATTTTACAAATGTGGAATCTAGGACTCAGGAAAGAAAAGAAACTTACCAAAGGTCACACAATGAATGAAGACTAGAATGAGAACTAACTCACAACCCAGGACTCTTTGTTTTCTATCAATGTTGTATTTTGCCTTAGAAGATAAAGCCAAGCAGAATGAGGAGGTAAATGTTAGTTCAGTATAAAGAAAACCTTCCTCATGATGAGATGCCTTTTGGAAAGAATTGTCCTCTCAGGCACAGATTCAATAGCTACTTTTAGCAGATCATAGAAAAGTATATCTTTACAGGTATCTTTTCCACATCATGGAGATTAAGGGTACAGTATGCCTACGGTCTGGAAAATCTACGTGAAATTTTTTGGACCTCTTTTTATACCAGAGAAGTAGTCTGAATTTTTTCTTTTTCTTTTATGGGATATTTACAGTACTTTATTATAAAATTTGGATTAAGTATTTGGTCATAGGCTAGATGTAGGTCAATGTTAGCATTTCTAGCTTTTGTGTGTTATCCGCTGGCTTTCACATTCTTTTTGCAAACATTAACTTTTTATTTATTTTAATTAAGAAAGAAATTGTGTATATTTATGGTATTAAAAGATAAAATACATTAAAATTATACAACACTATATGTATACCTTATGCATTTCTGAATTTCTAGCCTTTGTGTGTCATCTGTGGCTTCTGCAAAACTCCCCCCAAATTCCCATTTAATTTTTTGTGCTGACCTGTGATGTATTGAAACCATAATGGGGAAAGTCGTGATGTGGAAGGGATACCTCTGTGTGTGTGTCTGTGTCTGTGGAGTGTAGACTCAGGTATAGGCTGGATTAGGTGCCTTCTAATAGGATCCCTCTAACTGGGATAGTGGACGATTTTATGACTCATCACACCTTCTCTTTTGCTTAGCCACTCCAACCTGCTGCAGACAGACAGGTCCAGGCCCTCATGAGCAAGTATAGCCCCAGCAAACTCTACCAGGTGACAAGTAACATCAGCGGTAGTGGGAATCTGGCTCTTACCCTTCAGAAAGGGCAGGTCGTGGCTGTCCTTCAGGACAGGGACATCAAAGGCAATACTAGTCGTTGGCTGGTGGACACTGGAGGTACGTACACAGGGAACTGGAAAGTATCTCTTCTTTGGGGAAAGCCCACAGACACTCCACAAAGGCTGTTCTGTAGAACATTCAACAAATCATGTCAACCATGTCACATAAAGACTAATAAAAGAAATAGCATTTTTTTTTTCCTGGACAAGAGAAGGCTTAGAGAGTACGTGATCAGTGTTCAAAATATCTGAGGGGTTGTTGTGGAGAAGAGAAATATAAATATTAACATCTGACATTTATGTGTCACTTTAAGATTTATTCAGCACTTAACATAATTGTCTCATTTCGATCATCACGATAACTCTGTGAAATAGATTCTAAGATTATTTTATAGATGAGGAAATGAGGGGAAGGAATTTTCCCAGGTCACACGACAAGTAAGCCACAGAGAATCCAGTTCTTCATGACTCTAAGCCTGACACTAGCTGCCTGGCCATATTGCAGAAAGATTATTAAATTTGTCTTGCTGGGCCCCAGCAGGAAAACAAAAAACAAAAACTAGGAACAAGTACACGTTTGAAGGAAGTAGACTTTAGCTAAATATGAAGAATTAATCCCCAACAATCAGAGCTATCCAGCAATGGAATATCCTGTGCTGGGAGGCAGTGAACTCCCTCTCACTTGAGAAATACCTAAGAAGCAGCTCAATAAACCACTCATCAGGGCTGCTCTAAAGGAGATTTCTGCTCAAGTATGGTCTGGACAATGCAACGAACCCCTGAGGTCTATTCCATCTCTTAGATCCCTGGGCTCATTTGTCAATGCTGAGTGAATCCTGTTGTGTATATGTTATAGTCCTCTATTTCAGACCTTTGTATTGCAAACATTGGCATAAGACTCCCATTTTGGGTGACAGTTGTAGTCAGTATTGGATGTGGGTGCCAGTGCTTCCTATTAGCTGAAGCATATTTGGAGTGCTTGGGCAAAGTTTCAGGATGTCCTGGGTATTAAATAACAGGAGCTGTTTTATATTCACACTCACAGGGTTTTTCTTTGGGAAAATCAGCTTGTTTCATGTGTCGTCTTCTTCTTTTTTTTAACCCTTACCTTCTATCTTACAATCTTAGTTTTAAGGCAGAAGAGCAATAAGAGTTAGGCAATGGGGATTGAATTACTTGTCCAGGGTTACATAGTTAGGAAGTATTGGAGGCCAAATTTAAACCCAGGACCTCTCATCTTTAGGCCTGGCTCTCAATCCACTGAGCCACTTACCTGCCCCTTGTCTTCTTCTTAAAGGTGTCTAGACTTAGAGGAGGGGAAATAGTGCCAAGAAATAGGTGCTCAGGGCTATGGGCCAGAACTGAGCTATAAGTACATGGTGCAAGGTGTTATTTAGGGGATTCCCAGTTCATTCATTTATATAATTCCTAAACACTTTATTTGATTGTCCCAATCCCTCAGTCAGTAATGACCTTCTTCTTAGATCACACATAGCATTTTATTCTTTTTGTGTACTTTGTTATACATCTCCATTTATGTCTGACCCATTTCCTATAATATAAGCCCCATGAGTGAAGATATACTGTTTTATCTGAATTTTATACCTCTCCCCAGGCCTCCCAGGATCTAGCACAGTGTTTTACCCTTTTAATAAATTTTTGTTTAATGAAGGAAATTGGAAACGTATCTGTCCCCACCAGAGAACAAACTGCCCATCTCAGAAAAATTTCCATGTGCTTTGCAGGCAATCGAGGGTATGTGCCAGCTGGAAAACTAGAACCATATCAGGTGGTCCCACATGAGGAGCCCAGCATGCAGTCAGGGTCAGGGGATGGTTTCAAGTTCCCTCCAGCGGAGACTCCCAGGGCATCGGCCCATGTTGCCATGCCTGTTTTTCAGGTAGGTTTCAAAGAAAGGACAGCAACTTGAATTTACACTACTCCTTGTACATAAATGTTTCCATTTTCTCCTTTGCCAAAGAGCTCACAAGTGCTTTAAAGAAGTTATAGTAATGATATTTTATATCAGTTTTTCTTCTCAAGGACTCATACTCCTGGCATCATAGACTATTCCCTTATAATAAAAAAAATAGGTAAGAAAAATCAAAGCAACATATTTGGCCATGTCTGATAATATAGTCCTCATTTCATCCTAACCTGGTTACCATGTGCATCTGGGGAGATAGTGCATTCAGAGCCTGAGGATTCAAATAAATATTCCCTTTAATAAAAGCATATTAAAATATCCCCAGGGGCAAGCAGTCTCCAAGGCAGTTGGAACGTATTTCCTGACAGTAAAAGCACTTGGAAGGAAGTTCTCTAGCATCTCAGAAATTCTCTACCAAAGTCCTAAAAACTACTTTTCTATTCTTGCTCAAAAAGTCCTGTCACTTTTCTAAAAAATAAAATATATATAAAAAATAAAAAAGTCCTGTCACTGAGCTCAGACCCATTCACCTGGAGGCAAAGTTAACTCAAACTGCCCCAAATCTGCTCCTATAGCTTCTTTTTTTTTTAATTTTTAATTTTTTAGAAAAAATTTTCCAGGGTTACATGATTCATGTTCTTTTTCCTTCACTCCCCCAACCCCCCCCCATAGCCAACTCGCATTTCCACTGGTTTTAACATGTGTCATCGATCAAGACCTATTTCCATATTATTGATAGTTGCATTGGTTCCATAGCTTCCTAACTCACAAGAATCCCTGATGCTGTTGTGGGGGTAGGGGAGGAACAGTGAGTAACTCCTACCTCACAATCCCATCAAGATCCTGGCCCACAACACACAGGTCTAGCCTTGAGCTCTCAGCTGAGAGATGGGAAATAGGTTTTTCACCATCAGTCTTTTGAAGCCAAGATTATTCACTGCATCAATCAGAGTTTTAATGCCTTTTGGTGTTGTTTTCCTTAAATTATTGTGGTCATTGTTATTCTCTTGATTTTTCTTATTTCTTTCTTTTTCCTTTTAGATGAGATTTCCCATGTTATTCTGCATTTGTCATAGTCATTATTTTTTGTGGCCCAATATTCCATTACATTTATATGGATACTTTTCCATTCTGTGTTTTCATAACACTACTCTTTCCTGGTTCCCCTCCTCCCATTCTGACTTCTACTTCCCCTCATCCTTTGTAGGGTCATTATCTCTGTCCCTTTTCCTTAACTAACTGTGGGTGTACCAGAAGGCACTGTGCTGAGTTCTCTTTTCTTTTCTCTTTATACTCTCTCAACTGGTGTTCTCATTAGTTCCCATGGTTTAATTATCATCTCTTTGTAGATAATTCCCAGATCTATGTATTTAGCCCTAGGCTTTCTCCTGAGCTCTTGTCCTATATTATGCCTTGCCTATCTGAACTGAATGTCTCATAGACATCTTGAACTAAACAGGCCCAAAATGGAACTCATTATTTTTCACCCCCAACTCATTCCTCTTTTGAATTTTTCTATTACTGCCCAAAGCACCATTATCTTTCCCATTACAAACTTGTGACCCCCTTGACTCCTTCCTCTTACTCACCTTACATATAGCTGAAGAGTTGGCACATCCTATTAATTCTATCTCCATAATATCTTTCACATATGTCCCTATTCTCTGTACTCATATAGCCACCCATCTGTTTCAGTGCCCAATTATCTTAATATTGGAAATTAATTAATAGTATATATTTTGACATCTGACAAAGGTCTAATCTCTCAAATTTATAAGGAGCTAAGTCAATTGTACAAAAAAAAAATCAAGCTGTTCCCCAATTGATAAATGGTCAAGGGACATGAATAGGCAGTTTTCAGATAAAGAATTCAAAATTATCAATAAGCACATGAAAAGGTGTTCTAAATCTCTCATAATTAGAGAAATGCAAATAAAAACAACTCTGAGGTACCACCTTGCACCTAGCAGATTGGCCAACATGACAGTAAAGGAAAATAATAAATATTGGAGGGATTGTGGCAAAATCAGGACACTAATGCATTGCTGGTGGAGTTGTAAATTAATCTAGTCATTCTGGAAGGCAAATTGGAATTATGCGCAAAGGGCTTTAAAAGAATGCTGTCCTTTGATCTAGCAATACCACTACTGGATTTGTACCCCAAAGAGATAATAAGGAAAAAGACTTGTACAAAAATAGCTGCACTCTCTGTGGTGGCAAAAAATTGGAGAATGAGGGGGTGTCCCTCAATCAGGGAATGACTGAACAAATTGTGGTACATGATGGTGATAAAATACTATTGTGCTATAAGGAATGATGATCTGGAGGATTTCTATATGAACTGGGAGAACGTCAATGAACTGATGCAGAGTGAAATGAGTAGAACCAGGAGAACATTGTACACAGAAAGTAAAACATTGTGGAACAATCCAATGTAATGAACTTTACTACTAGTAGCAATGCAATAATCCAGGTCACTCCTGAAGGACTTATGAGAAAAAATGCTCTCCACATTGAGAGAAAGAACTATGGAAGTAGAAATGCAAAAGAAAAACATATGACATCACTTATCACATATGGGTATGTGATTTGGGGTTTAGACTTTAAAAAAATCACTCTATAGCAAAAATGAATACTATGGAAACAGGTATCAAGTGATAACATTTGTACAACCCAGTGGAATTGCTTGTCAGCTCTGGGAGTGGGGAGGGAAAAGGGGAGGGAAAGAAAATGAATCATGTAAAAATGGAAAAATATTTAAAAATAAAAATTCTTTTAAAAGAATGAAAAAATATATATTTTGGGAGAGGCTAGATGTTTATTTCCACTAAAAACAGGTGTCAAATCACTCATGTATCAATTAACAAACTTGTAAAAAATTTTATTTAATTTATTATTTTATAACATTTCTCCATGATTATAGGATTCAGATTTTATCCCTCCCCTCTTTCTACCCCCCCTCCCATAGCCTACACACAATCCCACTGGTTAACAAACATTTTTTTTTTGTTTTGTTTTTTATATTTTTAAACCCTTAACTTCTGTGTATTGGCTCCTTGGTGGAAGAGTAGTAAGGGTAGGCAATGGGGGTCAAGTGACTTGCCCAAGGTCACACAGCTGGGAAGTGTCTGAGGCCAGATTTGAACCTAGGACCTCCCGTCTCTAGGCCTGGCTCTCAATCCACTGAGCTACCCAGCTGCCCCCTTAACAAACATTTTTAAAGCACCACCAACATCTTTTTTTTTCTTTTTTTAACCCTTACCTTCCATCTTGGAGTCAATACTATGTATTGGCACCAAAGCAGAAGAGTGGTAAGGGTAGGCAATGGGGGTCAAGTGACTTGCCCAGGGTCACACGGCCAATATCTCTTAAATAGCCTGTTGCAACAGCCTTCTAATTGGCACATGTACCTCAAGTCTCTCTCCTTTTCATTCTGTTCTCTACATAGGTTTTTAACCATTTCCAGAGCTTCATATTCTTCACATGACCCACGTTCAAATCTTTGTGCCTCCAGTTGCCATCTGAGAACCTTGCAAAAGTCATTTCACTACCCTAGACTTCTTTTTCTTCATCTCTAAAATGAAGGGGTTGGATTAATATAGTATTATAAGGTTGTTTTCAGCTTTAAATTTATGATCCAATGATCTAAGAAAAATTTACAATTGAGGTGCCAGAAAAAAATAGGATACCCACCAATAAAAAGAAAAAATAAAGACTATACAGTCATATTAGAGGTGGAAAAGCCTTTGAAAAAGCATATAATTTTAATATTTTAAATTGTAAAATGTTAAAAATGTAAAATTCAAGAATTTTTTATTCATAATTAAAAAGTATATATTCAAAGTTATAAGTTAATATTATATACTTTGGGAAAAACTAGATGTACATTCCCACTAAAAATAGGTGCCAAGGGGTACAGCTGGGTGGCTCAGTAGATTGAGAGTCAGGCCTAGAGACAGGAGGTCCTAGGTTCAAATCTGACCTCAGACACTTTCTAGTTGTGTGACCTTGGGCAAGTCACTTAACCCCCATTGCCTAGTCCTTACCACTCTTCTGCCTTGGAACCAATACACAGTATTGATTCTAAGTCAGAAGATCAGGGTTGTTTTTTTTTTTTTAAAAGAAAAAAAGTTGTCAAATCAGTCATATATCAATCAACCCGCGTTTTTAAAATACCTTCAATGTGCCAGATATTTTGCTAAGTGATAGCAAAGCCCTTTCCTTCAAGGAGTTTACATTCTAACAGAGAGAGCAATATATACTTCTGTAGGTATATAAAAAATATAAGATGGTTTGGGTTTTAATAGAAAGGGCACTAATGATTGGGTGGAATCAGAAAAGGCTCCATGTGGAAAGTGGCCTTTGTGCTATACTCTAAAGGGAATGAATGAGTTTTTCCAGGCACTGGGGAAAGCCAGTAGAAAGGTACTAAGATGGGAAATGGAGCATTTTATGTGTGAGGGTGAGCCACTGTGGCTGATTCTCCCAGTGTATGAAGGGAAATGATGTGTAAGAAAGATAGGTGATGAGTACCTGGAGAGGAAAGAAAGACCAGGTTGTGAACAGCTTCAAATGGCAAACAGAAGCATTTCTATTTGATTCTAGCAATAAGGAGGCTTTGGAGTTTATTAAGGAGGTGGGTAACAGGGTCAGACCTGTGCTTTAGGAAAATCATTTTGGCAGCTGTGTGGATGATGGATTGGTGTGAGAAGAGGCTTGAGGTAGGAAGCCCAATTAGAAGACTATTGAAATAGTTTAGATGGGAGATTGATGAGGGCCTGAACTGGAGTGATCACTGTGTGAGTAGTAAGAAGCTGATCTAATGCAAGATTAATTGAGGAAATAGAAATGAGAAACAGAAATTTGTCAGCTTATGTAATATGAGGGGTAAGTGAGTGTGAGAAGTCAAAGATGGCACTGAGGTCATATATCTTGTGACTAGAAAGAAAATAGACAGGAGGAGGTGAGTTTGGGGGAAAGAGAATAGGGTTGAAATTGGATATTTTAGGGGCAGCTAGGTAGTACAGTGAATAGAATACCAAGTTTAGAGTCAGGATTAGCCTCAGACATTTCCTAGATGTTTGACCCTGGGCAAGTCATTAAACCCAAGTGCCTAGCCCCTTCTGTCTTAAGAATTGTTACTGAGGCAGAAGTAAGGGTTTTTAAGGGGAGAAAAAAGGAACTGGATCAGTTGAGTTCAAGATATGGGTCTGGAGCTCAGGAGAGGGAATTAAAAGTGACTTACCCACAAGTGTCAGTCCTTTTTGACATACCCTTAAAATGTTAGTAATTAAGTACTGTCAGATATGGATGCTTAATGCTTCTTCATTCTTTGAAGGGAATGCTCACTTGGAGTTGTGTGTAGAGATTCTGTCTAGAAATGACTATGCAGAGTTGGATACACTGTGGCACAACTGAATGTACTAAACTTCTCTATTAGCTGCAATGCAATGACCCAGGACAATTCTGAGGGACTCATGAGAAAGAATGCTATCCACATCCAGAGAAAGAACTGTGGGAGTAGAAACACAGAAGAAATTGATCACAGGGTTCGATGGGATATGGTTGGGGATGTAGACTCTATATAATCACTCTATTGCAAATATTAATAATATAGAAATGGGTCTTGATCAATGATACATGTAAAATCCAGTGGAATTGCTCATTGACTATAGGAGGGAGGTGGGAGGAGGGGAGAGAAAGAACATGAATCATATAACCATGGAAAATATTCTAAATTAAGTAAATAAAAAAATACACTTTAAAAAAAGTTGAAAAAAAGAAATGACTGTGATGTGAAATCATAAGTCATCAATAAGTCTGAAGAAAAAGATGGAAATGTCAGCTAGAGCAATGAAGACATTAAAGGAATAATCACTAACAATGGAGAAGTTAGAAACATTTCTATTTGTAGATGACATGATTATATGTCTCTAAAACCCAGCACGTTTGATAATAAAAAAAATTAACTGGGATAAATTGATCCAGTAGAGTATTTGGGATATACAATTCTTGTAAATGATTTTTACTTTTATACATTCCCCCAAAAGAATCAAGGTTGATTGAGAGAAATACTTTTTATAATAACAACAAAGGGTAACACATATTTGGTGTTATCTTAAGACATGAAATCTGTATGAAGACAACTTCAAAATGCTTTTGACAAAGATAAAAAAAAAAAAACTGACCAAAGGGATGTCTTCGGCTTGTTGTTAGGTTGAACAATTATAGTAAAAATATGAATATTCCCTGGACTAATTTTCAGAATGAACACAATACCAGTCATAATACTAGAAGGTTATTTCTTTGGTGTGGGGGTGGGGAGGGTGGCGGGGATGTTGGGGTGTTGGGGAGAGATTTGGTTTAGACCTTTTGTGTTAGTATAAAGAAGACTGGCAGTATAGAAACAGATGGGCAAAAACATTTACAGCAAACAAAAGCCTGAAATCCAGAACCTATAGAAGCTATGTATTGTCTTAAGTGCTTTGCTGATTACATAAATCCTTCCAAGGAGGAAACTAGCTTTACTAAAGCAGATCAGCAATGGTTCTACAATTTATAGTCTTGTGATGTGCATGAGCACTAAGTTTGGTGACTTCTCCAAGGTCACACAACAAGTCACAATTTGAACCCAAGTCTTACTAACTCTGAGGGCAAGTTTCTATCCACTGTGCAGCTCAGCCTCTCAAGTCGTTTCTTGGAATTACTTAAAGTCATATGGGAACATAAACAGGAAAGGACATTTTAAAAAAGCAATAAAAAAGAAATCATGTCTAGAGACTTGCCTGATCAAATTTGTAATGTACTCTATAGCAAGAGTTATTAAAAAAACTTCCCAATACAAGAAAAAAAACAGATTGATGGAACAGAATAGAAAATCCAGAAATAGAAACAGTATCTGTCTGTCTGTCTGTCTGTCTGTCTCTCTCCCCCCTCCCTCCCTTTTTCACCCTCTCACCTTCTCTTCCTCTCCCTCTCCCTCCCCAACCCACGTGTGTATATATAAGTGTGTGTGTATGTTTACACACATTTACTTAAAGCACATATGGGATATAGTATATGTAGTTGTATTTGTATGGATTTGTGTGTATATATCATCAAAGTGCTTTAAAATACATCCAAACTTTTGGGATACTCTGTATATACATAGTTAGGTCTATGTAGTTTCATATATGTATACATTTTTATCTATATGTGTCTTATGTATATATGTATACACACAGTTAATGTTTGACAAACCCATGTTTTGAAAGACCTAGGGAACAGAATCAGTATCTGATAAAAACTGTCAGGAAAATTGGGTAGGAAAAACTAGGTTTGGATCCCTTATTCACAGCATATATGAAGGTAAATTCTGCATCTAAAAATATAAGTATTTTTTAAGTGTAGAATGCTAAAAGAAAAAGGAATTTGAGACTTGATCATGGTGAGTAAGATTTTCATGAATTAAGCAGATGGAAGAAATTCGTGGAAACAAAATCAATGCATTTGACAACTAAACAAAATTGGATTCTATACAACAAAAAAGTTTTATCTCTAGATTAACAGAAAAGAAGCAGACTAATAATAATATTTGTAGCAAATATATTAGACCAAAGTTTGATATCTATAATCAATAGTATCTGTATATAAGGACCATATAATTATATAGTATGCTTCATTTTCTCACAAGCATTCATTGTTAACTTTGCCTATAGCTTCAAACATTGTCTGGTCATTGGAGTAATCCCAGCCAAGTGGATTGAGACCCCTTCCTTGGATGGAGTCCAGCCCTGGGGATTCAATGAGCTGATTGGCCAGAGATGCCCTGATAAGAATTTTTTACAAGCACAGAATGGACTTTATCAACTCATGGCTAAAATGCAATTTCAATCTATCTATAATCAACAGACATTCATGAAACACCTATATTATGCCAGCCACTGTGTTAAGCCAAGTGGGTATGGCAGTCATTTTTTCTGTAGTATCTTTCCTATGCTGATATGTTTATATATGTTATCTTCCTGATAGAATGTAAGCTCTTTGAGGGGAGGTACTATTTAACTTTTTGTCTTTGAATCTCTAGCATCTAGCAAAGATTTTTTTTTTTTGCTAGTAGGTATTTAATAAATGCCTGTTGGATTATTTATTGATTCCTCACCCAGAAGTTGCTGACACTAATGACATTATAGGTTCCCATGAACATACATGTGTATACACATGTACAAATACAAGTATGTGTATAAAATGCATGTGTGTGTGTGTGTGTGTGTGTAGGATGTGGTCTTGAATTTCGAGTTAATTAGTACAGGAAAATCTCAGGTCAGGATATTCCTTCTAGCAATACTGATCAATACCTTCTTAATTTACAGTCTACAGAGAGTTATCTAGAGGTATCAACCATATGGCATTGTGGCAGATCATATTTCTGAGGGAGGCCTCAGTCAGACTGAAATGTAATTGGGAAATATTTAACAAAATAAAAATGCAATAGAATATAAATAATGTTAAAATGTGGTTTTCTCAGTCAATATGTAGCCAACAGGGATGCATATGTATGGTTTAGTATATTATTTAAGTTTGACACCACTGGTATAGAGCTTTGATAAATTAAATGGCTTGACCAGGGTGACATTAGGGGCAGGATTTGAAAATACACACTCACACTGGGACAACTAGGTAGCACAGTGTATAGAGCACCAGGCCTGGAGTCAGGAGGACCTGGGTTCAAATTGAGCCTCAGACATTCCTGAGCAAGTCACTTAATCCCCATTGCTTAGACCTTGCTATTTTTCTGCCTTAGAACTGATACTAAGACAGAAGGTAAGGGTTAATTTTTATTTATTTATTTAGTTTAGTTTAACAATTCAGTTTAACTTTTTGTTTTTATTTTATTTTTCATTTTTTAAGTATTTTTCCATGGTTACATGATTTATGTTCTCTCCTCCTCTTCCCTCCACCCTCCTGGAGCTGACAAGCAATTCCACTGGGTTATACAAATGTTATCACTTGATACCTATTTCCATATTATTCATTTTTGTAGCAGAGTAATCTTTTAAAACCCAAACCCTAAATCACATACCCATATAAAGAAGTGTTAAATCATATATTTTTCTTCTGCGTTTCTACTCCCACAGTTCTTTCTCTTGATGTGGACAGCATTCTTTTTCCTAAGTCCCTCAGGCTTGTCCTGGATCACTGCATTGCTACTAGTAGCAATGTCTATTACATTTGATCATTCCACAATATTTCAGTTTCTGCATACAGTGTTCTCTTGGTTCTGTTCATTTTACTAAGGATTAATTTTTTAAAAGGAAAAGAAAACACACACAAACACACCTATCTCAGGCCACTGCCAAGATTTCATTTGTCATAGCTTCTGACACAGTCTTGATGAACCACCTCTCCGCCTCAGGTCCTGAAGGTTTTAGACAAGTGAGAATAGTACCTCTTCCCTAAGGAAAGTCACTTTCCTCATTCAAGGATGGCCAAACACAAATCAAAACTACAGATTAAACAGAAAAGCTCTTAGAAGGGAAATGAAACCAACCTCTTCTTCAGAATGAGCAGAGAGTGAATAACACTCACAATGGAATTAGCCATATAAAGCCCCCTTCCCTGGAAGTATTTGAATGGCAGAACTAGGTTCAAATTCAGATCCTCTGACTATTAATACAATTCCCTTTCCACCGTGTCTCCCCATATTGTCTCTCAAGTCATTGGTAGCAAGAAATGAATTTGGACTACTTTGCTTCCGTTTGTTCTTGAATCATTATGCCTTTTTGGTCTTCTTGTTTTCTTACTTTCTTGTGTGTTTTAGGTGGTGGCTGCATACCCATTTGAAGCCAGGAGCAATTATGAAGTGAGCCTACAAGCTGGACAGTCGGTAACAGTCCTGGAGAGACAGGACAAGAAGGGGAACCCAGAATGGAGCTTCGTGGAAGTGAATGGACAGAGAGGTTATGTGCCCTCCAACTTCTTGGCCCGTGTTCCAAGCCCTACACCTTGGGGCTGGAGTTTGCCCACTGGTGACAGCTCCCTTTCACATATGTAGTAGGAGCAGGAGGAAGCTGTGAAGGATTTTCAGTCAGACAATGGGTTGATGTGAGTAGGAAGGATCTCAGAGCAGAACACAGGACTGGGTGGGTGTAAGACAAGGCAGTGGGAAAATAAAGCAAACCTTCTAGATGTGATATCTGCTGCCGCCAAGGAACTGAGGGGCATGGATGATGGGGTGAGTCCTTTGGAATGTCCCTCCATGGAGCCTCTGTGGGCAGAGAAGATCTATGAGGATTTGGCCCACTGGCCTGGAGTCACACATTACAAGAAGAATGTCTGAAAGATATCATGATGCTTTGGAAAGGGTTCTAGATATGACATCAGTCAACTGTGGTATGAATTCTGACTCTCCTAGGTTTTATTTATTTATGTGACTTCAAGTAAGTCAGTTATTCCCTATGGGTCTTCACTTGTAAACCGAGGGGGTTGCATTAGATGACCTCTGGGGTCCTTTCAGCTCAAAATCTGTGATAATGTGATCATAATGTGAAGCTCTCAGCCCAAGACCCGTGAAGGTAGAGACAGCTTCTTGGTCTAATGCATATCTGGCAAGTCTTCCCTTGGTCTTTCCTTTGAGAAACAGGCATAATTCATTTCTTACCCTTAGTCATATTGGGAAGATGGCTTTGGGAACTCTCAGGAGAGTAGAGGTACTGACAATAATATTGGGTGGGAGCATTGATCCCAGGAGGTCTTTGCCAAAGTGTGGTTGATTAGACAGCAGTTCCTCAGTATGCAGTATTCCTTCCTTCTTTCCTTCCCTTCCTTCCCTTCCTTCCCTTCCTTCCCTTCCTTCTCTTCCTTCCCTTCCTTCCTTCCATTCCTTCTTTCCTCTCCTTCCCTTCCTTCTGTTCCTTCCCTTCCTTTTTAAAATCAGCATCTAGGGGGCACAATACATTAGAGCACTGGGTTGAGAATCAGAAAGACCCAAGTTCAAACCCAGCCTCAGACACTATAGCAGTGTAGCCTTGGGCAAGTCACTTAGCCCCTTTTAGCTTTCATTTCCTCAACCATAAAATGAAGATAATAATAGCACCTACCTCCCAAGTTATCACGAGGATAAAATGAGATGGTATTTGTAAAGCACTTAACATTTGTAAAGCCTTTCACATATTAGGCACTATATAAATGCTATTTATTATTATTGTTATTATTATTATTTTAGCTTTCTAGAGAAGATTCAGGAAGGCCTAAAGATTTCCTCTTTATCAGCTGGGTTTTCATGAGTTAGACTACCTACAATTCAGGCATCATCCCCAGACATTTTGTGATTCTTAGAAGTAAACTTTCCTTAAATCTGGAACAAAATTAGAATTCAGATTATGAATCCAGCATATGTTTGGTGATTGTTTCAGGGAAAGCTTTGGGGGATGGGAAAGGACAGAAATCAGCCTCCAATTGCCACCTATGCCCCAAAGCTAGGCCAGGCAATCAGCAGTGTTTGTGTAGATCATAATTGGTCAGCTCTTTGATGTTGACTTGGAGAGACCATGCATATTTTCAGTGCTGGCTAGAATTTTGGGGCAAAGGCCTGAATATCCATAGTTTTAGACAAAGGTTAAAAAGTATTCCTTGCAAGACACATAGAGCAAATGGTAGATACTGTGGAAATTGTTTTTTTTGGAAAATTTTTTTAATCATAAAGATTAGATGGGACAAAATTAGAATGAGTTTCCAAGTGTGAGAAGAGGTGACATTTTGATTTGGGAGAAACATCAGATCAGTGTCCTGCCATTGTAGAATCTGAAGCAGCCTGAACCCTGCCTTCTGAATTAGCCACAGGAAAAATAGAGCCTCATAGTTATGGGTACCAGGAAATCACTTTCTGATATACTTCAATGCTGTCTAGCAATGAGGGGACCTCAGGCCACACAGTCGCTTTCACCTGCTCCAAAACTACTTTCTCTAACATTCCATGCTCACTGTCCTCCCTCCTTCTAGGGAAATGGAGAGAATAATGGAAGCAGGAAGTCCATTCATACAATGGGACCAACTTGTGTCCTATTGTAGCTTTGAACTAATCAAGATTTAGATCAATGGGGCAATTTTGAAGTTACTGCTGAAAATATATCAGAGGCCAGAATAAAATGAGACCTTTTGTTCTAGAGTATTAGTTTTGTTGAGTGTATTTATTTTATGAAGTTCTGTACAAAAGTTGAGGTTTTTTTAGACATGTAGAGGTTTTGAAAGATATCTAGAATATCTACACATGATAGTATAAATACTATTGTTTGTATTAATCAGTCAATATACATTTATTAAGTGCCTACAGAATGCCAGGCACTGTGCTAAGCTACTAAGACTAATAACTGAGGGCAGCTAGGTGGCTCAGTGGATTGAGAACAGACCCAGAGTTGGGAGGTCCTGGGTTCAAATGTGACCTCAGATGCTTCCTAGCTGTGTGACCCTGGGCAAGTCACTTAACCCCCATTGCCTAGCTCTTTCTCCTCTTCTGCCTTGGAACTAATATATAATATTGATTCTAAGACAGGAAGGTAAGGGCTTACGAGAAAAAAAAAAGACTAATAACCAGGAATAGCTAGCTGGCCCATTAGATAGACCACTAGTCCTCGAGTCAGAAGGACATAGATTCAAGTCTGGCTTCAGACATTTCTTAGCTGTGTGACCCTGGGCAAGTCACTTAACCCTGAATGTCTGTTCCTTAACATTCTTTTGTCTTAGAATTGATACTTTGTATCAATTTTAAGACAGAAGGAAGTTTTTTTTTTAAGATTTATATCCAGGTGTTATTAGTATTTATGATAATTTGGGGGAGACTAGGAGTTCAGATCTGTTATTTTCTCAGTGTATAGAATCCCTAGTATAGAATCCTTTTCCAATGCTAGGATGCTTCTGAGATTGGACTTGAACCCACATTTTCCTCCTTCTAAGGCCAATCCTCTGGTTCTCAATAACGATGATAATAACCCACATTTCCACAGCACTTTAAGGTTTACAAAGCACTTTCTTCCCAGTACTGTGATAGAAGCAGTTTTAAGTATTATTCTTATTTTAGAGTTGAAGAAACTGATGAGTGGTTAAGTGACCTCCCCAAGATCACCCAGTTGGGATCTGAGTATAGGAGCAATGCTCTTTCCCCCAAAACATGCTGCCTCTTTTAACCTGGGCTGAACTTCCACAGAAACCAGGAAAATTTGGGATGGGCTGTTCCAAATCATGTCTCACCACACCCAGTAGTAACAACGTGGGTGGGCAGCTCCAAACTCTCTGGGGAAAGCCTTTCTCCAACATGTGCCATAATAGAGGTCCTGCTGTGAGCTGAGGATAAGGGTGAGGGTAACCAATGAATGGAGCCTGGTCCTGGAGCCCTGATCAGTATCACTGGGATGGGATGATGCCCAAAGCAAGGTGCTACTCTTAACAGGACAAATGGAAGGAGAAAAGATGTGAAGCTGTGGGAGCTTAGGGCCAAATGCTGATGAGGCTTGCTGAGATCTGCCATGGCCCTTCTGGGGCAGATCAGGACTGAGGCAAGCTATGGAATGATGGACAGCCTCCTGCCTTCGGGTTCTTGCTTCCTCTGACTTACTTTATACTGTTTTTACTTTTTCCTGTTTTTGAAAATCTACCCTTGACCATATTTTGCCAGCTAGGCATCATCTTTCTCTTATTTTCCTGCAAATCCTTAGGAGAGTACCCAGTGGTCCTGTTCACTTTGGCCTCTTAAATGACCAATGGAATCCTTGTTCCCATGAACTATATAGCTGGATTAAGATTTGTTAGACTAAGGACAGCTTGATGGATCAGTGGATAGAGCACCAGGCCTAGAGTCAGGAAGAGCTGGGTAGGAAGTAGCTTCAGATACTTCCTGGCTGTGGGACCCTGGTCAAGTCACTTAATCCTAGTTGCCTAGCCTTTACTGCTCTTCTGTTTTGGAACTGATTCTTAGTATTGATTCTAAGACAGAAGGTAGGAGTTAAAAAAAAAGATTTATTAGACTATGAGACAGCAGTCATTTGGAAAAAGATGGAGAGCAAGCCCTCAGGTATTTTTAGGGGACTTAATAAAATGTGCCTTTGTATTGAATCAGAGCCAGTGATTGCACTGTGATGTATTTATTACTCTATAAATATTTTTAAATTGGCAACATGTCTTAAGTACTTTTTGTTTTGCCAGGCCTTGAGCCCTAAAGGGCCAGTTAGGTTACATGACAAAAATGTCACAGAGACCTGGAATGATAGAAGCTAAATGCTTTTTGGGGGGCAATCTTATCTAAACCAATACCAAAGAGAGTTTAATTTTATGAATTGTTTATTTCCTCCCATAATCTTGTTATTGACCTGACTGTCATAACCAGGACCTAGAGAACCAAGTCTGTATATCTTGTTTGAATTAAATAAAGGGATTTAATTTTTTAAAAAATTATGTGCCTAATTGCATTAGGGGTTATTAACCTGGGGTCAGTTAACTAGGATGGGAAAGAATAAGAAAACTATATCTTTACTACAATGTAATTGATTTCCTTTTTATTTTAGATGCATTTAAGAACATTATTCTGAGAAGGGGTCCATGACACAAAAAACATTAAGAACCTCTTCTCTAGATCATAAATTTGCAGTTAGGGCCATTGTGTTCATGGCCTAAGAATGTGCCTTCATACAGAATTAGAACCATTGCACTGTGATGTATTTATTATTTGGTAAACAGATGTTTTATAATGTGCTGTTATTTGGGTTCTGAATTTAGAACTTAATTAGTACCATTCTTTCACTTGGAAAAGAGAAGATATGTTGAGTTTTATCCCTCTCCCTCCCTCCCTTCGGTGAATTATAATCTATTTACCTTCCTTGTGATACAACTTCTTGATCTAGGAAGTGGGAAAAATATTTTACAGAACATAGGAGTGAAAGAGAATGTGATAAAAAAAATAATATGAATGTTGTCTGGGTGAAAAAAAGAAATCAACTGTGTGAAAATTTGTTTTGAATTTCTTCTTGTTGGTACTAGATTACTGGGCTTAAATAATTTTACCAAGCTTCAATTTTTCAAAGACCTCTGAAATTAAAAGTGATGTTTAGAGACCATTGATTCCAATGCCTTCATTTATTTTATTTTATTTTAGAGATTAGGAAATGGCAGTCCAGGATGAGGAAAAAATTTGCATATGGCCACACAGTTCTGTAAGATTTTATTTTTTGCCCTCAAGCTGTTCCAGAAGGAAGTAGTACTAGAATATGTTAGGGTCAGCTAGACCTTGACAACTACAATACATTCCTTAATCCTTGGTCTGTTTTTCTACATCCTTTTCCTTAATGGATATAAAAATGTGTCTATTATTTAGGACTTCTAAACCTACAAATGCTAACCTGGGAAATGAATTGATATTGCTTACTAAAAATATGAAAAGAGAAAGATGTAAGACCTTAAAGTGAACATGTGATTGTTGGGTTAACCAAGAACATACCTTAAGACTATTCTTTGACATTTGTCAGGTTATTTAGAGATAAAATAACTGTGTAGTTCTTACTGACTTTTCTGTTTACCTATACAATCATTAGCCAGTTACCCTGTGTTGCCTTATGCTAAACTGCTGGGAAGATCTCTCCCTATTTTCAAAAGTACAGTAATGCCAATTTTAGCTCAAAGGGTTTTTTGCACCCTAGTTTCTAAAGATGACAAATTTCTGAATCCTAATCAGATAATAAGAAAAATGGAAAAAAGAAAATATTTATAGAAACTCTCTTTGTAGTGGCAAAGAACTGGAATTGCAGGGACATCCATCAATTGGAAAATGACTAAACAAATTGCAGTATATGATTGTGAAGGAATATTACTGCACCATAAGAAACGATAAACAGATTAATTTTTTTAAATTTGAAAGAACTACATGAGATAATAGAGTGAAACAAGAAGAATTTAGAGAACATCATATACAGCCACAGATTTAATATTTGAAGAATAACTTGTGAAAGTTCACCTCCAGCGAATGAACTGAAAAATGAAAACACAAACAACATAATCTATCTGTACATATCTGTTTGCCTGATGATGCCTTCTATGGTATGGGGAGAGGAGAGTGAGGCTGAGATATCTAGAAATAAATTCTATTAATAAAATATTTAAAAAAAACAACAGAAAGATGAATCTTCTAATACCATACTCTTCATTTCATTTAATCAATCATGGCACTAAAATCTCTGGGAACTAAGAAATTGGAACATTATTGTGTGTCAGTAATGAGACTTTTTCTGGATTAAAAAGGTAAAAGCAGGTTCTATTATTCTGGTCTTTCTACTCTCCATTTCCCCCTAGCCATTATTGATATTGGTGCCCCAACTGGAGAGCTACTATTGAGACTTTGGTGCCATAAACCTCCTGGGACATCTAAGAATTACTAAGTCCCACTAGATGTTCTGATCCCATAGGCCTCTGTGCTGCTCAGATAACTGGTGAAGAACAAACTGGAGACCAGAATTGAGAGTTGTTGAGTCATTGTTGACTCTTCAGGATCCATTTGCATTCTCTGGGCAAAGATAACTAGAATAGATTGCTATTTCCTTCTCCAGCTTATTTTACAAATGAGCACACTGAAGCAGAGTTAGGTGACTTACCCAGGGTCACACGGTAGTAAGTATCCAACATCTGATTTGAACTCAGGAAGACTAGTCTTCTTGACTTTAGGCCTAATGGTTCCATCTACTGTGCCATCTAGCTGCCCTCTATTATCTACAGAGAATATTCTTTAATTAACCTCATTAGAATATTGAAGGTTCATGTTTACATTATCCTCCCCCCAGTGTGGTGATTAATTAATTTTTTAAAAACCACTTATTTAGAGGGCAATTGCCATTAAATTTAAGAAGTAATAGGGATAGAGAATTAGTGTAGTTAGAGATTCAAAACTTTTTTTCTGATGATTCCTAGCTGTGTGGCCTTAGACAAGTTTCTTAACCTTTTGGGGCTTCATATTTAAAGTGAGAATGGTCCCTAGATCACTCCTGAGGTACCTCCTAGCACTAGCTCTGAGACCTTGTGATTATTAAATTAATCAATTTTGCCTTTTCAGTTTTTTCCAGATCACTGTCAAAATAATCCTAACTTATTTATTAGTAAAAGGATCAGGGTACTAATTCAGTATGTTATGAAACATGGGAAGTTTCAAAGGAGGAGGGTATTCTAGGCCAAAGATCCAGCAAGATGGTAGAGATTAGCAGGTCATAGAGAGAAAGGGACAGTTTTTCATGGATTTATATCCAGTGTCAAGGCTTCGGCCAAACTTGGGCTAGTCAGTTAGATGAGAGCTGCTGCTGCTACAATCGAGCAGTGTCTCTCTGGGGCCAATAGTCTTGCTATCCATCAGCAGGTCCATGAGTATGAGCTACCTTCCATCACCTTGAATAGGATTTATCTCTGAAATACTTAAAGGTATTTATCGTTCCTATTTTACAGATGAAGAACTTGAGATTCAGAGAGGTTTTTTTGATTTGCCAATCATCAAATAGATAGAAAGCATTGAAGTAAGAATTTGAAACTAGGCCTCCTTATTTTAAATATTTAGCAAAGAATTAGCAATTGAATGGTTGTCTATTAATTGGAAAATGGCTGAATAAGTTGTGGTATATGATTATGATGGAATACTTTTGTGCAAGAGCAGGGTGACTTTGGAAAAATCTGGAAAGAAATACATGAACTGATGCAAAGTGAAACAAGCAGAACCAAGAAGAACACTATACACAGAGGGACCCCAATATTTTTTGACAAACAACTGTGAATGACCTAGTTTTTCTCAGCAATGCAGTGATCTAAGACAATCCCAGAGACTCATGGAAAAATGCCATTCTGCCCTCCCAGAAAGAACTGATAGTCTGAATACAGATTGAAACGTACTATATTTTACTTTCTTTCTACTTCTTTTCCATTTAAGATCTCTTCCACAAAATTACTAATATGGAAAAATGTTTCACATGATTGCACAGGTAAAGTCTAGATTGCTTACCATCTTAGGGAGAGAGAAGGGGCGGGAGTAAGGGAGGTGAGTGGGAAGGAGGGAGAGAATTTGGAACTCAAAACTTTTTAAAAAAAGAAATATTTAAAAATTTATTACATTTTTATTAGAGAAAAATGAAATATTATTAAAAATAAATTAATAAAATCCATTGCTTTCTGCAGAATATTATGCTGTACACCAACTCTCCCCTGCTCCAAAAGGCAAAGGAGGAGTCCTCTTTTGTCAACCAATTTTCCCAAGTAAATTTGTTAATCTTATAGGAAATGGATGAGTTGAACACACACACACACACACACACACACACACACACACTACATATATACACAAACACACATATAGGTCTATACATGTGCATGCATACATGTGCATATGCATATACTGTATCCATACATGTACATTTGACATCCACACATATGTGCATAGTTACATTTATAAACTCATACATATATACACGTACATATATGCTCATGGAGAGAGAGAGGAGCAACATGGAGTAGGGATAGGGAGCTCGCCTTAGATTCAGGAAGCCATACCCAGGTTCAAGTCCTGTCTGACCCATACTGGCTGTGGGCCAGTCATTTCAGTTCTAGTGCTTTAGGTAACCTTTTTAAGACTTAAGATGATTAGTAGATGCAAATCTCCCTGTAGATATAGATATATATCTATAGAGAAATATGCTTTACTTCATGAAAAATAATTTCTGTGTAAAAATATAGAATTAAATGAAAAATAAGAGATTGGGGAAAACTGATGGCAAATATAGTAACTAAATGCTTGACATCTAAAACATAATAAGCAGTTAAGTCACAGTGGTAATTAATTACCAGTTCATGACATTTTAAATAAATAGTAAAAGGGCACAAACAGATCATTTTCAAAAAGAGGAAATTGGTAATAATCACTTTAAAAATGTTTGCCTCCACTAATCAAATGATGCAGATTAAAGCAAAAATAAGGCATCACTTCATACCCTTCAAAAAGGCAAAAAATAATTAAAAGCAATGACACAATGCTGGCAAGAATATAGAAAAATAGGTATCCTTCGTCTTTGCTGGTACAACTACAAATCTTTAGAATTTTTTTTTGAGAACAGTCTGGCAGTTTGCAGGAGAAATGACAAAAATAGACATTCTTAAACTCTGAAAATGTTATTAAATATTTAAAAAGCTATCTATTCAAAGTTTTTCATAACAGAATTTCATAAAATTGCAAGACACACACATACACCCTAGAAACAATCTAAATGTAATGGAATTCTATTTAATCAGATTATACACATTAACAACAACTATGGGGGGGGGCTGAGAGGGGGGAGAATAGAAGGAATGTGCCAACAGTAATATAGGGAATTCCTTCTACCAATAGAGAGCAATCTGCAACTTTAGTTTAAAGAGTTGCTTGGGGGGCAGAGACAGCAAGTGATTTGAAATGGGTCTCACAGTCAGAGGAAAGACGTGAAGAAGATTTTCTTGATTTTGAAATCAGATCGCAGCTATGATGATGGTCTCCAATCTTTTTAAAAATTAGGCACTTAATGCATAAATTAAAAAAAACAATTAACATGTATCTCTCGTGTGTATTATTAATTTATTTATAAATTAAATGAATATGTTCTTATCCACAGAGCCTCAAGTTTATTGATCTACCAAGCTTCATGTCATGACATTAAGGTTGTCCATTATCATTGTTTCTGTTTGCTATAATGCTTAAAACATTAGCTATAGTAAGAAGATGAGAAAAGAATTGAAGGAATTAACATGGGTAAAGAGGAAACAGTTGAGATTAAAATTATCTGGAGATTGTATATTAATTTTTAAATTTATTAAAGAGCAAGAAGCAGGCTAGAGAAAGTGAGAGAAAAACACGAGCTGCTTAGATCCCTTGGTCAGCCAGTGTGTCTAGAACCTTGCTACAGGAGCAGCTGAGCAACCCCAGAGTCAGATTTTCTAAGTCACATCTTCTAAGCTACACAGCTACATCTGTTGTTCCAGGGAAAATGGCTGACTTTTTTGTCCCCTTATCAGTTTATGCTCTTTGTGATGTCCCTTTTCTGAGCTTCTCTGATTGGAGGACTCAGACCTCAATCAGGACAAGAGGTGGGTCTTCCAAACAAGTAACTAAGCACTTGGAATGATCACACAGTGCATGTGCACTTTCCTCTATAAGGTGGCTAGCTGACTGACTTCATTACCTAAGAGAATGCTTATTTACAGATAAAACAAAGAATTTATCTCTCCCCAACCCCTTCTAGTCCTTACCAAAGACAAAAGATCTAGACAAGAGGAGAGATAAATCTGCCCAGGGCCTCAGTCTCAGGGGAGAAGCCAGTTCTAGGTTCAGTAAAAAATCATTTGAGCTTTGAAATCAAAAGATTGTTTTGTGCACCAAAAAGGAGTTCAAAATTATATTAACTTTCCACAAAACAAAATTATTGCTTTTTTTCAGATGGACAAAAAATATTGAAACAAAAATTTCAGCAATGTCAAAAAATATAAAATAAGCCCACATCAATCATCATCATTTCCATATATTATCATCAAAATTCAAGAGGAAGAGACAGAAAAAGAAATTCTCTTTAAAATAACTACAAAAAATGGGGGCAGCTGGGTGAATCAGTGGATTGAGAGCCAGACCTAATGACAGGAGGTCAAATCTGGCCTCAGACACTTCCTAGCTGGGTGACCCTGGGCAAGTCACTTAACCCTCATTGCTTAACCCTTACTGCTCTTCTTCCTTGGATCCAATACACAGTATTAATTCTAAGATGGAAGGTAAGTGTTTCTAAAAAATTAATAACTACCAAAAGAACAAGAGTCTACCTGCACAGAGGAGCTGTCTGACTACCACTATAAAAGTCTTTACACAGAGTTCTAAATTATTTGGAGAAATGTTAATTGCTCATGAATAGCCTAAGGCAATATAAAAAAATGACAGATACTACCAAAATTTATTTATGCAGGGCCACTCCAATCACACTACCAAAACATTACTTATTAGAACTAGAAAAAAATAAAATTAATTTGAAGGAACAAAAGGTCTAGAATCTCAAGAGTATTGATTATGAAAAAGAAGAGGGAAGGAAAGGACCTTGGAAGTACCAAAATCTAAAACTATACTCTAAAGAAATAATCATCAAAATTATTTGGTACTGAAAAAGAAATAGGTCAGTCAATGCAAAAGATTAGGTACACAATATACAGAAAGGAATGAGCACAGTAGCTAGGTGCTTTGGGTTTATGAACTCAAAGATCCCAGGTATTGGGGCAAGAATCTTTCCACAAAATCTTTTGGAAAAACAGGAAAGTCAGTGTGGCAGATAGTAGGCATAGACCAATACCTCACAGTATAAACTAAGCTCCTACTGGGTATGTGACTTAGATATAAAGGGTGGCATAAACAATTTAGAGAAACAAGGAAGAAGAAAAATTTGTCAGATCTAAAGATGAATGAAGAAAAGCTCATTACCAAATAAGGGATAAAGATGATCACAGGAGATGAAATGCACAATTTTGGTTACACAAAATTAATAGCTTTTTGTTCAAACAAAATTGATGTAGCTAAAATTAGATGAAAAATAGGTAACTGGGGAAAGTCCTTAGAATAAATTCCTCTAATAAATAGCTCATTTTTTAAATTTTTATATGGGTTACTGATTGTGATTTATAAGAGCCATTCCCCAAATTATAAATAATCAAAGGATATGAACAAGCAATTTTCAGAGGAATAAATCTTAGCTATCAATAGTCATATGATAAAATGCTTAAAATTACTACTAGAAAAATGCAATTTAGAGCAATTCTGAGATTCTATCTCATACCCATCAAATTGGCAAAATGTGATGAAAATGGAAAACAACAAATGCTAGAAGAGCTATGGGAAAATAGATATATTAATATACTTTAAAAAATAACCCTTTTACCTTCCATCTTAGGATCAATACCGTGTATTAGTTCTAAGGAAGAAGAGCAGTAAGGGCTAGGCAATAGGGATTAAGTGACTTGCCCAGGATCATACAGCTAGGAAGTGTCTAAGATCAAATTTGAACTCAGGACCTCCCATCTCTAGGCCTGGCTCTCAATTTACTGAGTCACCCAGCTGCCCCCTATTAACATACTTTTGGTAAAGCTGTGAACTGGTCCAGCCATTCTGGAAAGCAATTTGGAACTATATTCCCAATATTATTAAACTGTGCATATCTTTTTTAAAAAATTTATTTGTTTAATTGATTGATTTAGAATATTTTCCATGGTGACATGATTTGTGTTCTTTCCCTCCCCTTCTCTCTTCCCCCTCCTATAGCCAATGAGCAATTCTACTGAGTTTTACATGTATCATTGATCAAGACCTATGTCCATATAATTAATATTTGCAATGGATGAATGACTTGAATATAAAGAAGGAAACTATAAGTAAATTAGGTAAACACTGAATAGTATACCTGTCAGATCTTTGGGAAATGAAAGATTTTAAGACAAAGCGAGAGTTAGAAAAAATTACAAAATGTAAAATAAATAATTTTGAATACATTAAATTAAAAAGTTTTTTGTACAAACAAAACCAACACAACCAAAATTAGAAGGGAAGCAACAAATTGGAAAACAAAAAACCTTTGTAACAAAAACCTCTGACAAAAGTCTAATTACTCAAATATATATAGGAGCTAAATCAATTGTACAAAAAATCAAGCCATTTCCCAATTAATAAATGGGCAAGGGACATGAATAGGAAATTTTCAGATAAAGAAATCAAAACTATTAATAAGTGCATGAGAAAGTGTTCTAAATCTTTTATAGAGAAATGCAAATCAAAACAACTCTGAGGTACCACCTCACACCTAGCAGATTGGCTAACATGACAGCAAAGGAAAGTAATAAATGTTGGAGGAGTTGTGGCAAAATAGGGACATTAATGCACTGCTGGTGGAGTTGTGAATTGGTCCAATCATTCTGGATGGCAATATAGAAGTTAAGGGCTTTAAAAGACTGCCTGCCCTTTGATTCAGCCATACCACTGCTGGGTTTATACCCCAAAAAGATAATAAGGAAAAAGACTTGTACAAAAATATTTATAGCTGCGCTCTTTGTGGTAGCAAAAAATTGGAAAATGAGGGGATGCCCTTCGATTGGGGAATGGTCAAATAAATTATGGTATCTGTTGGTGATGGAATACTATTGTGCTATAAGGAATAATGAACTGGAGGAATTCCATGTGAACTGGAATGACCTCCAGGAATTGATGCAGAGTGAAAGGAGCAGAACCAGGAGAACTTTATACACAGAGATGGATACACTGTGGCACAATCGATTGTAATGAACTTCTCTACTAGCAGCAATGCAATGATCCAAGACATTTCTGAGGGACTTATGAGAAAGAACGCTATCCACATCCAGAGAAAGAACTGTGGAAGTAGAACACAGAAGAAAAACAAGTGCTTGAGCACATGTGTTGATGGGGATATGCTTGGGGATGTAGACTCTAAGCGATCACCCTAGTGCAAATATCAATAATATGGATAGCATGATCTGATCAATGACACGTGTAAAACCCAGTGGAATTGCTTGTTGGCTATGGGAGGGGGGGTAGGAGAAGGGGTGAGAAAGAACATGAATCATGTAACCATGGAAAATTTTTTTAATCAATTAAAAATTTAAAAATATTAAAATATTTGCAATAGAGTGATCAAAGGACCACAAAGAGTACAGCTACGAATATTTTTGTACAATTCTTTTTTCCTTATTATCTCTTTGGGGTACAAACCCAGCAGTAGTATGGCTAGATCAAAGGGCAGACAGTCATCTAAAGTCCTTTGGGCATAGTTCTAAATCTCCTTCCAGAATGGCTGGACCAATCCACAACTCTGCCAGCAATGCATTAGTGTCCCAATTTTGCCACATCCCTCCAATATTTATTGCTTTCCTTTGTTGCCAAATTGATCGGTCTGCAAGATGTGAGGTGGTATCTCAGAGTTGTTTTGATTTGCATTTCTTTAATTATAAGAGATTTAGAACACTTTTTCATGTGGTTATTGATAAACTGTACATATTCTTGCAATGATAACACTACTAGGTCATTAACTCCAAAGAGATAAAAGGAAAAGGACTCATTTTTTGTTGTTTTTTTTAAACCCTTATCTTCCTTCTTGGAATCAATACTGTGTATTGGTTCCAAGGTGGAAAAGTGGTAAGGGCTAGGCAATGGGGGTTAAGTGACTTGTCCAGGGTCACACAGCTAGGAAGTGTCTAAGGTCAGATTTGAACCTAGGACAATAGGTTCTCAATCCCATCTCTAGGCCTGGCTCTCAATCCACTGAGCTATCCAGCTGCCTCCAAAAGGACTCATATGTACAAAAATATTTATTGGAGCTCATGAAAATGAGGGCAAAAAAAACTAAGGGTGTGCCCACTGATTGTGAAATAAATTAAAAATTTATGGATATGAATATGCTGGAATACTACTGTGCTCTGAGAAATGATGGAGACAATTTCAGAGAAATCTGGCAAGACCTGTATGAATGACTGAAGAATGAAGTGAACAGGGAAATTAATTTATGCAATAAGAACATTCAAAAGCCAAACAACTTTGAAAGACATAGGAACTCTGATCAATGTATTGGCCAATTATGATTCCAGAGGACTCAAGACATAATATGCTAGTCATCTCCTGATACAGAGATGAAGGTCTTTAGGATACAGACTGAGGCACTTTTTTTTTTGACATTAACAATTTAGAGTTTTTTCCCTTGACTGTGAATATTTATTTATTACAAGTATTTCCTGTTTCCTTCTTTTTTTTTTCCGCAAGTGGAGATGGAAAGGTTGGAAGAAAAGATGTCATTTCATTAATAGATAAAAATAATTTAGTTTTTAAAAGAAAAAGTTATATACATTATAAAATTTTACTAGAATAGATATTTTAAAAGGATCAAATATAGCTCAAATAATATCTGACCCTTCATGATCAGACCTGAACTTTAAGAAAATCACTTTGTCAGCTGTATGGAGGAAGGATAAAAGAGGGAAGAGAATTAAAGAAGGGAATCTAATTAGGAGGTTGTTTCAAGAGTCTAGGTGGGAGATCATAAGAACTAGAGGGAAGTGCCTGTGGGAGTGGGGAAATGGGACTACATACAAAAAACAAGTTGTGGAGGTAGAAACAATAAAAAATGGCAAATTATCAGACATGTGGGGTGTTCTGAAGAACAGAAGGCAGAAATCTGGGAGTGGTGGAGAGTTTTTTCCAAAGGTCCCTGAAGCTGCTCTGGTAGTGGTTAGTTTATAACTGCCCTGAGGGGCAAACATCTGGATCTGGCAGAGGTGGGAGTGGGGTGTGGAGAGAGCCTAGAGCTTTCTCAGGGAGGAAAAGGGCCAAATGGAGAAGTACTAGAGGATAAGGGGAGGTATGATTCTGGTGGAGATAAACCATATGATTAGCTATTACACAAGAAGGGCAAGATGACTGACCGGTCTTTCCACTGTCTAATTGATTCATGCCCACCCTTGGAGTCAGGTCAAGATACTGGCTTTGAAGACCAGCCTGCTTTGATACACTGCCTCTGTGCTAAGACCATAGAAGAAGAAAAGTGAATGAGGACAAAGACCTCCAGGAATTGATGCAGAGTGAAAGGAGCAGAGCCAGAAGAACATTGTACACAGAGATTGATACACTGTGGTAAAATCGAATGTAATGGACTTCTGTACTAGCAGCAATGCAATGACCCAGGACAATTCTGAGGGATTTATGGAAAAGAACGTTAGTCACATTCAGAGGAAGAACTGCAGGAGTAGAAACAGAAGAAAAACAACCGCTTGAACACATGGGTTGATGCGGACATGATTGGGGATTTTGATTCGAACCACCACACCAATGTAATGATCAACAATTTGGAAATAGGTCTTCATCAATGATACATGTTAAAACCAGTGGAAATGCACATTGGCCAGGGGCAGGGGGAGGGCGAGGGGTGAAGGGGAAAGTAGGAGCATGAATCATGTAACCATGTTAACTTTTCTAAAAAATGAATATTAATAAATGTTAAAAAAAATGAATGAGGACAAAAATTCCTAATGACGGTTTAGATTTGGAAGGAACAACCACCAAAATTTACAGTGATTTAAACTTTGATATTAATCCATGTAAAGGTAAAACATAAGCAAGTTTAGTTGTTATATTGATGTTCAATGTTTTCAATAAAACTTTTTTTAGAAGAGCTGCAGTGTAGAAGTCAGGAGACCTCAGTTTTACACTCTGGTCTTCCACTAATACTGTGAAGACGCTTTCTTCATCTGAATCTTAAGCTCACGGCCCTCAGAGGATTGAGACTTGGGTCCAATGAGAAAATGGGGATTTGGAGTCAGATAGTCTATATAACTGTAGGTAACCTCTCCGAGCTTCAGTTCCCCTGAGGGAACGGATCAATTGATCTCTAAAGCTCCTTCCATCTCTAAAGCTTTTATCTATGGACAAATGAGAGGAGCAAGCTGCATTCTATTTCATGTAGAGCTTTGCCACTAGGTGGTAGTAAGATCCCATCAGAGATGCAGGGGACGAGTGACAGATTTTCATTTCTAGGCACCTTGTTTAATCCAAAGTTGGCATTAAACATAAAATCTGCAGACGGATGCCAGGTTGAAATGTCATCTCTGAGAAGCAGATTTTACAGAATCATAGCCTTTCAGAGTTGAAGGGGTGCTCAGAGATCATCTTGTCCATGATAATAGTACCAATCACAACATCCCTTACAAATGGTTCCAGGGAGTTCCTTTCCCTAATAACAAATCCGGTAATAGGAAGACAATGGATCATAAACAATTATTCAGTACCTACGTACCAGGCATTATGCACAAAGCAGCACATTAAATTGTTAGCTCTAATTGGTAGAACACTTTTTTGTTGAGTCAAAATCTCTCTCTGAACCTTTAAACCCATTGAGTTTTGCCTTTGGGGCAAAACAGAATAAATCTAACCTCCCAGTCACAGTTTTCCAAATATAAGAAGAAGGTTACTATGTAACCCTCAAATATTATCTTCTCTGAACTAAATAGTCACAGTTCTTACAGACTTTCTTTGTATGGCATAGTTTTTGGTCCTTTCATCATCCTGGTTATCCTCTTCTGGCCCCAAATAGCTTTGGAAATGCCCAGTTTAAAATATGGCACCTAGAGTGGAACAGAAATATTCCAAGTAGAATAAGACCTGGGCTAACAGGACCATCTTCCTCTGTCATTCTTGACACAATGAATTCTATTAAAAATAGCTCAAGGTGGCATTAGGGTTTGTTGGGGGTTTTTTTTGGCTACATTTCTACAACATTGACTCATAATGAGCTTTCAGCACACTAGAACTCAGGTTGTTGTTTTTAACTTCTAGAACTATTTTCTAGTCACATCTCTCCCAATCTGTAATTGTTCTGCTGATTTTTTTTAAACTACAGGATTTATCTCTATTTAATTTTCATCTTTTTTTTTTTTTTTAAATTAAGCTTAGTCCAGTTTTTCAGTATGTTAACATCTTCCCTGGATCTGAAATCTGTCATCCAGTGTATTGGCTGATCTTCTAAGATATATTTTGTTTTTGTCTTATCTAAATCGTTGGATGGGGGGGGGGATTTAAGTATTGAAAAAAATAGTCAAGGATCAAACAGAACTCTCATTTGACCCTCACAACAACCTTGTGAGGTAGGAGCTATTATCCTTATTTTACAATTGAGTAAACTGAAGCAGATAGCAGTTAAGCAGCTTGCCCTGGATCACACAGCTAGTAAGTGTCCGAGGTTGGATTTAAATTCAGGTCTTCCTGACTCGATCCAGTGTGCCACCAGAGAGTTACTTTCAGGCTGACGTTATCTATTAACTGCTCTTTGGGTGTTGATTTTGATGGGGCACGGTTGAAAGTTCCGAGTATCGTTGGCGTCCCTCTCCTGGCAAATATCCCCAATCAATAGATAGATTCATTCCACAGTGAAAGTAAAAATGTTTTCCAAAAGTCCAAAGGTTGTTTCCATTGTGAAAGTAATTTGTAACTGAGGCCTTCTCAGGTCTTCTTTCTTTGGTCAAATAGAAACTGCCACCTCTTGTGACCTCATTTACTCTGTCATTAAGCCGCTATCATAGTCCATTGAAGGCTCAGATGTAGATAACCTTGCTGATATCCTGCAGAATAGGGAGTAAACCCGAACTAGGTTTTACTCAGAAATAATTGGGCAGGATATCCAACTGCCACTGTAAATACACACACCCCTATACTCTCTGACTCCTCCCATGGAGTCAGAGTTACACATAAGCCCCACTGGATTCCTTGTACCTTAGCTGTTCCAAGTATAGAATAGATCCCAAACACCGCATATTAGAGGCAGGTAGGCGCCACAGTGGGCCAGTGAGGTGGCACAGTAGGTAGAGCAGTGGGCTTGGAATCAGGAAGACTCATCTTTGTGAGTTCAAATCCAGCCTCAGATATTTGTTAGTCATGTGTCCCTAGACAAGTCACCTTGCCCTGTTTGCCTCAGTTCCCTCATCTATAAAAAAAAAAAAAAAACGGAGAAAGAAATGGCAAACTGTTCCCGATTTTTGCCAAGAAAACCCCAAGGGGGTCCTGAAGAGTTGGGCACAACTGAAACAACTGAATAATACAAGAGGTGACATGGTGGATAGAGTCCAGAAGATCTGAACTTAAATTCGACCTCAAACACTTTCTAGCTGCATGACCCAGGGAAAGTTGCTTAGCTGCTCTCTGCCTCAATTTTCTCAGTTTTAAAATGAGGATAATAATAGTACCTACTGGGGCAGGTGGGTAGCTCAGTGGATTGAGAGCCAGGCCTGAGATGGGAGGTCCTGGGTTCAAATCTGGCCTCAGACACTTCCCAGCTGTGTGACCCTGGGCACCTATTGCCCACCTTTACCACTCTTCTACCTAGGAGCCAATACACAGAAGTTAAGGGTTTAAAAAAAATAATAGTACCTACCTCACAAGGTTGTTGTGAGGACCAAATGAGGTAACATTTATAAAACATTTGGCATAGAATCTGACACATTCATTATTCAGTTGTATCCAATACTATGGGACACCATGGATCATACTGTCTATGGTGTTTTCTTGGCAAAGATACTAGAGTGGTTTGTCATTTCCTTCTATAGATTGAGGCAAATAGAGTTAAGTGACTTGACCAGGGTACTAGTAACTAGTAAATGTCTGAGGCCAGATTTGAATTTAGTTATTCTTGACCCTCAGGCCCAGCTCTAGTCATGGAGCCATCTAGCTGCCTCCATTTTGCACATAGTAGGTGCTCAATAAATATTTGTTCCCTTCTCTCCCTATTCTCTGTCTATGGTAGTTATGATGTGTAAATCAAAAGGAAGTATTTGTGGAATAAGATGCAAAATATTTCAAGTATATTTAATTTTCACTGGTATGGAGGCTCCCTCCTCCTTTGCAGATGCAAGTTCTTTGTGCCTTAGGCAACACCCTTTATTAGTTATTGTCACCAGAAAATATCACCATTTAGTATGTTGCTGAGTCCTTCTAAATTTAGGTAGGTTGTAATAGACACATAGTCTATCATCAAGTCATTATTTGAAAGCTTTTCTAGCTTCATTAAGACCAAAAAGAACTTGAATTTTATTGGCATCCTTTGATGCCAAACAAATAGGTTTGAAACCCTACAGCCTATTTGACCTTTGGTGGAGCCTGTACATTTGACAGAAAAAGTGTGTATGTAGCTCCAGGTTATCCCTTAAAATAACAACCACTTTCTTTAAGAGAGAAGCAGTCTTTGGTTGTTTAAAAAAAATGGAACCCTGGGCTAAGGGTCTAGTTTCCAGGTTTAATGAACTCTGCTAGTAATTTGCTCTGTGATTGTGAGGAAATTTCTTCAAGTCTTGTTTTGAAGACCTTCCAAAGAAGCCTGGTCCACATTTGGATGGTTCCAATTATTAGGAAGCTTTTCCTTTTAACATTGCACTGAATTCTGTCTCTCTCTATCATGTTTTTAGTTCTATAATTTGGGATCAAGTAGGGCAAGGCTTATTATCCTTTTTTTCACCTTTTCTTCACTTATTATCCTTTTTTTCACTTCTTCAGATACTTGAAAAAAACTCTGGATAACAGAGTTTCAGATTTGGAAAGGGACTAAGAGGTCATCTGATCCAAGCAGCATCTAAGAAGACTCCTAACTACACTATCCAAGATAAGTCATCAAGCCTCCACGAGAAGGATGCCACTCTTTCCCAAGGTCGGTCATTCTACTTTTGGACACTTATGATTATTAGGAAATTTTACCTTCCATCAAAATATTTTTCTCTTCCTTCTTTCCTTCATTCCTTTGTTCCTTCATTTGTTCCTTCCTTCTTTCCTTTGTAAGTGGTAAAAGGGGTTTCGTTGGGTGAATATTAAAAGGTTTGGTCATCAGGGAATTGAATAATTATCAATCCCCAATTAAAGAATAACCTCAAGTCAAAATTAATTTTATGGAAGTTTATTTATAAATGAGAAGAGAAAGAGAAAACAACAAAATCAGAGAGAGGATAGAACAGGATAAGTAATTGAACACACCAGTGGTTCCCAAACTTTTTTGGCCTATCGCCACCTTTCCAGAAAAAAATATTACTTAGCCCCCTGGAAATTAATTTTTAAAAAATTTTAATAGCAATAAATAGGAAAGATAAATGCACCTGTGGCCATCACCGCCACCCTGGATCGCTGCAGCACCTACCAGGAGGTGGTAGCGCCCACTTTGGGAATCACTGTAACACACTAAGTAATTTGCTCTGACCCCCTTGTTCAACTCAGGCAGATCTAATTAGTCCTCAGTCAAAAGGGGCTCAGCCTTGAGCCCAAGGCCTGAAGGCTGGATATGAATGAAACAGAAGCTTCAGTCACAGAGTCTCTTTTGAGAGAGCAGTTCCTTTAGAGAAGTCCAGGAAGATTTAGTCTTTACACTTATCACATGTAATTCCAAGGGAGAGATTAAGAACAGTCTCACTTAGTCTCAGGGTCCCAGGTCTAATGCTCCTCTAGGTCCAAGTCACAAACAAGAAGAGAGCTACAGGAAGTTGTCGCTCTCTTTTAAAAGGGCTTCTTTTGCGTCACTTCTTGTGCCTTCCTTTTAGTTTACATGTCCAGTCACAACAGATGCTTTTCTTAGGACTGCCCAGGAGGCAGTGAGTAAATTCTGATTCCTCACTTACTCTAACACACATGGGTCACAGATCTCCCAACTTGTGAATTAGTGGGATTGTTTTCACCTTTGGTGATTAAATATAAGAATGGACAGGATAGATTTAATCTCATTATCACACCTTCCTTCCTTCCTCCCTCCCTCCCTCCCTTCCTTTTTTTCTTTTTTTTGTTTCCCTTCCTTCCTTCCTTCCTTTCTTCCTTCCTTCCTTCCTTCCTTCCTTCCTTCCTTCTTTCCTTCCTTCCTTCTTTCCTTCTTTCTTTTCTTCCTTCCTTCCTCTCTCTTCTGTCTTCTCTCTCTCATCATTTTTTATTTCCCCTTACCTTCTGTCATAGTAACAATTCTAAGACAGAAGGGCAAGGGCTAGGCAAACAAGGGTTGAGTAGATTGCACAAGCTCATATCACTAGGAAGTCTCTGAGTTTTAAGAGCAAAGTGTGAGGAAAGAGGATTTCTGCACAGAATGTTGCATGATGGGAGCATGAGCCAGAGCGTTGGTTGGAAATAGCGGGGAATTTTGGGAAGGATTCCAAAGGAAGAGGCTTTTGGCTTTGGGAGCTCAAGGTGGAAGGATGGAGATGAGCTTGCTCAAGATAACCCAAGAGTCAACTTGAGGGTTTTCCTGAACTGGTGTGAATCTTGGAAGCCTATTTCTCTGCCAGCAGCCATTGTTAGTACCAAGACCAAGATCTCTTGATCATTGGGGAGTCAGGACTCTATCTGGGAGTAAGATAGGAACTAGAGATAGGGGGAAGGGAAGGAGAAACTTTGGATTGAAGCCTAAATTGCCTTCCCAAAGGGATGGACCTTATCAACTACCTTGATTATACACAATAAACTAACAGCAGTCAGATAGCAAGTTTTGGATTTATTCCTGGGCAAAGAGAGAACAGAGGGTCTGAAAGCAATTGCTTGGCTAAAACCATCATAGAGCCAGACACCCCACAGAGCCATAAACTAGTTAGGGGGAGGCTTTAGTTTGTGATAGCCTTTCCACTGACCTCTAAAGCCTGGCTCCCACTCTCTGGAAGTGTACCATTCTGGAGAAACCCCCCCTTAGTTTGTTCTAGTGTTAGTGGCACCATAAGAGAAGGGTTGAGAGATTTAACTCATAGTCCCATCTCTCTTTACCACCTAACCTTCTCTAATTGGGCCATTATTACAGAGTCCAGATTTGAACTCACATCCTTTGACTCCAAAATGTGATTTTCTACAAAATCAATTCATTGCTCCTAGTTTGGGCCTTGGGGACCAAATGAGATGATTCTAATCCCTCTTCCACTGACAGACTTTCAAATGCTATTATATCTCCCCATCCCAGTAGTATCCTCCTTTCTGAGCCTTCTCTTTGAGAAAATAGATTTATCAGAACCTCTTACACCCAATTAGATGCCAGAAAACTGAAAAGCTAGATGAAATATATGGATATTTGTAAAAATATAAAGTATTTAGAGGAACAAAATAGGAAATAGAGAGTTTAAACCATTTGATAAAAAGAAGAAAATCGAAGGTAGCTATAAGTGAAATCCCAATCTGAGAGGAAGCCCTAAACTAGTTTAGATGGATTTTAAAGTGAATTCTATCAAACACATAAATAATAAGTAACTCTGCTGTTATAGTCACAGCATAAGTGGGGAAAGTACATTATTTAACTCCACTTATGAAACAAATATGGTCCTGATGGCTAAGTCAGAGAGAGAAAAATAACACAGAAGGGAAAGTATAGAACAACAGCATTAATGAATATAGTGATTCTAAGATGGAAGGGAAGGAATTAAAAAAAAAAAGAATAAATACTAAGTACAATTCTGAGGCAAAAGAGCAGTAAAGGCTAGGCAATGGGGGTTATGGGAGTTGCCCAGAGTCACAAAGCTCGGCAGTTTCTGAGGCCAGATTTGTTTATACTACCTTTTATCAAGATGTAATTACCTTCCTTATCTCTTAATCAGATCTATTTTTGCTTTAGCTTTGTCTAAGATAATGATTTATTCTTCTGCTTTTTTTGTCTCAGTTGAAGCCCAGTAGATTCTGTTACAACCTCTTGCCTTTATTCTGTGTGTATCTACATGCCTCAAATGTGTTTCTTGTAAACATATAGCTGGATTCTCACTTTTAATCCACTCTGCTATCTGCTTCCTTTTTATGGATTAATTCATCCCATTTACATTCACAGTTATGATTACCTTCTGTGTATTCCCCTCCATCTTGATTTCCTCTTTTAATCCTGTTTTTTCCCCTTTCAGTCAGTCCCTCCACACCAGTGTTTTTGCTTTTTAGTCATTCCCCCATTTCCCCCTCCCTTATATTATTCCCCTTCCCACCACCACTCTTCTTATTTCCCTCTTACTTCTTTATAAGGTCTTTAATTACTCCTCCAACTTCTCTTTCCCTGATATTACTTCCCTCCCCAGTAATCCCTTTTTTATCCCCCTTCTACTTCTCATTAGGGTAAGATAGGATTCTATACCCCAATGAATCTGGCTGTTCTTCTCTCTCTGGGCCACTTCCAATGATAGTAAGGTTTAAGTATTTATCAGTCACTACCCTCATCCTCCCTCCACTATAATAGTATTCCCCACCCAACACCTCTTTATGTGATATAATTTACCCCATTTTACTTCTCTCTTCCCATTTCTCTTAGTACAATCCTCTTTTTCACCCCTAGTTTTTTTTACATATCATCCCGAGTAGCTTACTACCACACCCTCTGTCTATATATGCTTCTTCTAACTACTATGATAATGATAATTTTTAAGAGATACAGATATCATCTTTCCATATAGGATTATAAACAATTTGACCTTATAGAAGCCCTTAATTGTTTTTCTCCTTATTCACCTTTTTAAGCTTCTCTTGAATTTTGTGTCTGAACATAAATTTTTTTCTGGTCTTTTCTTTAAGAATGCTTGGTAATCCATTTTATTAAATGACCATACTTTCCCCTGAAAGATTATAGTCAGTTTTGATGGGTAAGTGATACCTGGTTATAAGCCCAGCTCCCTTACCTATTCCAAGCCTTCCTATCCTTCAATGTAGAAGCTGCCAGATCCTGTGTAATCCTGATTTGGGGCTCCATGATATTTGAATTGTTTCTTTCTGGTTGCTTGCAGTATTTTCTCCTTGACCTGGGAGCTCTTAAGCTTGACTATAACATTCCTGGAAGTTATCATTTGGGGATTTATTGTAGGAGGTGATCTGTGAAATCTTTCAATTTCTCTTTTACTCTCTTGTTCAAGAATATCAGGGAAATTTTCTTGAACAATTTCTTGTAATACAAATATTCCATGCTTTTTTGGTCATGACTTTCAGGTAGTCCCATAATTCTTAAATTGTCTCTCCTGGATCTATTTTCCAAGTCAGTTGTTTTTTTCAATGAAGTGTTTCATATTTTCTTCCATTTTTTCATTCTTTTGATTTTGTTGTATTGTTTTTTGATGTCTTGTGAAGCCATTAGCTTTTATTTGCCCTATTCTAATTTTTAAAGACTGAATTTCTTCCATGACCTTTTGATCCTCCTTTTCCATTTGTCCATTCTACTTTTTGTGGCACTCTTTTCTTCATTGGATTTTTTTGCCTCTTTTCCCAGTGGATTAATTCTGTTATTTTTAGAGATTCTTTGTTTCACTTTACTGGATTTCTGTGCCTCTTTTTCCAGTTGATCAATTTTATTTTTTAAACTGTTATTTTCTTTTTGCCTTACTTTTATTTCTTTTTTCCCAATTTTCTTTGACCTATCTTATTTGATTTTCAAATTCCTTTTTGATTTCTCCCAGAACTTGAGATCAATTCCTGTTTTTTTGTTGTTGTTTTGCATGTGCTTGGATCCCACCATCCCCTGTTGGTTCTGTGCTTTGTTCTTTGTCCCCATAGAAACTGTTGAGTATTAAATGTTTCTTTTGCCATTTGCTCATGTTCCCAGCCTTTCTTTTGCCTTTGGATTGGGAATTTTGAAAGCTGTTTGCTGATCGTCTCCTTTGCTGGCTTGTAGGTATCAGTACTGTGAGCTATTTTGCTCTAGGACTAGTTCTTCATCGCAGTAGCACAGGCTGGAAAGGGCCCAGTGCTATGGATTTCTGGCCCTCACTGTAGGCTGATCCCTGGTTCTTCAAGGGGTGAGTTTGAGGTGCTCTTTTGTTGGTATAGTATGTGGTATCATCCCACATACTATCCCAAAGTTAGCCTTTGCCCATTCATTGAACCTGGTACAATAGGGGTGTGTGGTGTGTGTGTGTGTGTGTGTGTGTGTGTGTGTGTGTGTGCCAGCATGCTTCTAGTTTTGCCTACAGTTCTCCCTTATCCTACAAAAATCAACTTTCTTTGCCTACTTTTCACATGTTAAGCAGGAGAACCCCTCATTCCATCTTGTTGTTTGTTTTTGACTTCTGTCATTTTGAGGCACTTTTTAAAGATTGGTTTGGAAGGATTTTCAGAGTGGTTTAGGTTTCCACTGCTACTTAGTTGCCATCTTGATTCCATCCCATCTGAAACCAGATTGAAACTCAGGAAGAGGAATCTTTCTGATTCCAGGCCTGACAGTCTATCCACTGCACATGAACTTCTTTGGCTGTCATATCACACTCTTGATTCATTCTGAGTACACTAAAATCCCAAGATCATTTTCATTTGCCTAACCATCCTTCATCTATCTTTACCTTTGAAATTAAAATCCAGTCTGATTCTTACTAGCTGTATGATGTTAGGCAAGTCATTTAACTTCTATTTGCTTCAATTTCACTATCTGTAAGATGACATGATAAGACCTACATCTTGGGGAAGTTGTGAAAGTAAAATGACATAGGGGCAGTTAGGTAGCAGAGTAGCACTAAGACTGGAGGCAGGAGGTCCTGAGTTAAAATGTGGCCCCAGACACATCCTAGCTGTATGACCCTGGGCAAGTCACTTGGCCACAACTGCCTAGCCATTACTGCCCAACTTGGAATCAATACTTATCAATTCTAAGACAGAAGGAAAGATTTTTTAAAAAAGAAAAATTGACAAAATATTTTTAAAGTGCTGTGCAAACCTTAAAATATGACATAAATACAAGTTAGGGAAGTGGCTGATTATATGAACTTAAAGACCAGTCATTTAAAGCCCAATAGTAGCACAGAAGGATGTCTCTGGTATAATTTTCCAGTGTTCTACCTTTGCTCTGTGCTCTTTTTAGTGACTTAGATGAAAGCAAAGAGAGTGTGCTTGTCAAATTTGCAGATCATATGAAATGAAGGGAGAATAATTAAAGCTCTGGGTGTCAGCATCAGAATCCAAGAAGATCTCAAAAGACCTGAAAGTTGAAAGAATATAATAAAAGGATTTTTAACAGAGAAACATTTAAATTCCAATAGTTAGGTTTAAATAGTTTCCAAAGTCAAGATGGATGAAGGGTGAGTAAACAACAGTTCAAATGTGGTCACAAAGAGTCAGAAAGACTGAAAAATGACTGAACAATAAAATTCCTAGAGATAGGCAGATAGCTCAGAATTAGGAAGCCCTGGTGTTCTCTACCAAAAAAGACCACATCTGCAATATTGTATTCAGTTATAGGTGCTACATGTTAGAAAGGAAATTCATAAGCTGGAGTGTACCTCAATGTTGATAATTCTCAAATCTACTTATCCTAATCTCCATGTGGGTCTCCAGACTCATTTAGGTTCAAATGCTTTGTACATCTTGAAATAGACATTCTATAGACATCTTAAAACTCAACATGTCTAAAACCAAACTTATTATCTTTCTCCCAAACCCTCTCCTCTTCCAAACTTTCATATTGAGAGCACTAGCCTCCTCCAGGCTCACAACCTAGGAGACATCTGGGACTCCTCCTTCTCCCTCATCCTCCATAGCCCTTTGATTTTACCTTTGCAATATCCTTTGAGTATGTCCCCTTCTCTCATCTGCCAGTGCCACTACTCTGGTACATTATCTGGTCACTAGAACTGCTGCAATAGTGAAAGCACTGGTATAACCTATTTACTATCAGGGGGAGAAGGGATGGGAGGGAGAGAATCTGAACAGTAAAATGTCAGAAAACAATAATCAAAAATTGTTTCTACATGTAATTGGGGGAGAAATAGAAGAATTACAGCAATAGCCTGCTGGTTGGTCTGCCCACCACAAGTCTGTCACCACTCCAGTTCATCTTCCATTCAACTGCCAAAATAATCTTCCTAAAAATACAATTCTGGCCATGTACCTCACACACTCAAATTCTAGTGGTTCCTTATCACCTCCAAAATCAGAAATAAAAATTTTTTTATACCCTGATCCACACCCCCTCCCCCAGCCTCACAGCCTTCCAGTTTTCCTTTACCACATACCCACTACTCGTGCTCTGCAATCCAGGAACCCTGGCTTCTTTGCCATGACTAGAAAAAAGATCCCTCTGTCTCCTGACTCGGGGGGCTTTTACAGGCTGTCCCCCTGACATTTAGTGCAGTGCCTGGCACAAGTGCTTAGTAAATATTTGTCAAATGACAAATTTTTTATTTCACTCTTCTAGCACTGCCCATCTCTCTCCATCTTGTCCACAAGGAGAGTAAGAAAGATCATGTCAAATGCTTTGATTAAGTCAGGGCACATTCTATCTACTGTATTCTCTTGATATCCCTTTCTAGTTTTAGAAGGAATCATGGAATGGAGGAGAATGGAACCAAAACTATGATTTCTTTGGTGTGAGACATTCTTGGTATGGAAATTCCCTCCACTGATGTTAAGTTGGCAATTTATCTGTAACATAGTTTTAAAGAATTCACCTATGTCATTGAGAGTTTCAGTGACTTGCCTTCAGTTACATAGCTATTAGAAGTGGAACTTGAACTCAGGTTTCCCTACTCCAAGGATGGTCCTCTATGTATAACGTCTGGCTGCCTCTTGCCTGCTTAGATATTCTGTTTTTATAAAAGAGGAATGAGTTTTGCCTATTCTTTTTAAAATTTTAAACCCTTATCTTCTGTCTTTTAATGATAATAAGTTTTGGTTCCAAGGAAGGAGAGTGATGAGGTCTAGGCAATTGGGGTTAAGTGACTTGCCCAGGATTACATAGTAAGAAAGTGTCTAAGGTCAAGTTTGGACCTTGGACTTCTCCTCTCCAGGCCTGGGTCTCTATCCACTGAGCCCCCCAGCTGCCCCTCATGACCCATTCTTGTTGTAGCCTTGCTTACTCACCAACCATCCATTTAATAATATAGCTTAGATTTTGCTAAATTTTGAAGTTGTTTATTGGCCTATATAGCTTGCAGATCCTAACCTTTTCCCTTTTTTGAAAATTGAGGTATTTTCTCTTCTCTGGTCTTGTAATACCTCTCCCATGTGTTCTCCATGTTTTTTTGAAGTTCACTGTAATGGCCAGCAATCACATCCACCACTTCTTTCATGTGCTGGAATGTACTGTATCTGGACTTGAAGACTCAGATTCACTGGGGGGCATCTAGGTGCTTTCTTTTTCTTCTTTCTTCCTTTTAAACTCTTAACTTCTATTTTAGAATCAATATTAAGTATCAGTTCCACAGTAAAAGAGTGATTAGGACTAGGGAATGGGGGTCAAATGACTTGCCCAAGATGACTCAGCCAGGTAGTGTCTGAGGCCAGATTTGAACCCAGTAATTCTGGTTAGGTGCTTTCTTATCATCTATCTTATCTTGAATTTCAACTTCCTGTTAATCATCTTTCCTTATCCTTCAGCCTAAAAATTATTCTCCTTTGAAGAAAAGACAGAACCAAAACAAGAGGTGAGTATTTCCACCTTCTTAGTGTGGCTCAGTATTATCCAGCACATTATCATTATTGCATCTACATTAGGCAGTGGTCCTTGTGTACTTTCATCTCCAACATGATTCTTGGGGGAAAAAAATCCTTCTCAGGGGCAGCTGGGTGGCTCAGTGTCTAGAAAGCCAGATCTAAAGATAGGAGGTCCTGGGTTCAAATCCATATTCAGACACTTCCTAGCTGTGTGACCCTGGGTAAGTCACTTAACCCCCATTGCCTAGCCTTTACCACTCTTCTGCCTTGGAACCAATACTTAGTATTTATCCCAAGATGAAAAGTAAGGGTTTACAAAAAAGCCTTCTTGTTACTTTTAGCAGTCACTGCCAGGCTCAGCTCATCTTTGTGCTAAAACATGCTTGACAGAAATCTTTTAGGATCATGAAATTCTTTTGCATTCACCTTTAGTTAGCTACTCTTGCTTCTATCAGCTTTTTACAAATCAATAAAAAATCTGAATTGGTCATTGAATTACCTATGAAGTCACGTCAATCTCTTTAGACAACTCCCCTGTTCATTCTCCATCAAAATAATTTCTGTTTGAGGACCTATGATGAAGAATACTACTATCCATCTCCTGACATGATGGTCTAAATATGCAGAATGAGGCCTACATTTTCAGATGCTACCAATAAGGGATTTGTTTTGCTCAATTATACAATTTTTTTACCAGGATTTTGTTTTGTTTTGTTTTTCTGGTGGGGAGGGAAGAGTGAGCAAGTAAAAATTAATGCTTGAGGGCAGCTGGGTAGCTTAGTGGAGTGAGAGTCAGGCCTAGAGACAGGAGGTCCTAGGTTCAAACCCGGCCTCAGCCACTTCCCAGCTGTGTGACCCTGGGCAAGTCACTTGACCCCCATTGCCCACCCTTACCAATCTTCCACCTATGAGACAATACACTGAAGTACAAGGGTTTAAAAAAAATTAGTGCTTGATAAATGGGGAAAATTGTTTATATTTTCAAATTTTTATTTTTCTCTACTTCCTTTATTTAGGGCTTTCCATCCTTCTTGGACCAGCTTTCATTAAAGAATTTTGGACTATAAGACCCTACCTATTTTATCTATGAACTCTTTGATACCCAATCTCTCATAATTTAGAGTTTAAGCCATTCCCTAAAAGGTAAGTGGCCAAAGGATATAAATAAACATCTTCTTTTTAATAATATTTTCTCATATTACACATAAAAACAATTTTAACCTTTTTTTTAAATGTTGAGTCCCAAATTCTCTCCCTCCTTCTTCCCTTCCTGAGATGGTAAACAATATGATATAGATTTTATGTGTGCGATCATATAAAAGATTTTTCCATACTAGTCCTTTAGTGGAAGAAAACTTTAACAAAACCAACAAAAACAAAAAAGTGAAATATAGAATCATTTGATCTGGATTCAGATACCCAGTTTTTTCTGTGGAAGCAGATGGCATTTTTTTTTTTATCATGAGTCCTTTGGGATTGTCCTAGATGACTGTATTGCTGGGAATAGCTGTTATTCCTACATCATACATTATTGCTGTTACAAAGTTGTTCTGGTTCTGCTTACTTCACTCTGCATCAATTCATGTAGATCTTTCCAGGTTTTTCTTAAATTGTCCTCTTTGTCATTCATAGAGCACAATAGTATTCCATTAAAATCTTATGCCACAACTTGTTCAGCCATTCCTCAGTTGATAGGCATACCCTCACTTTTTAATTTTTTGCCACCACAGAGAGCTACTATAAATATTTTCATAGAAATAGATACCTTTTGTTTTTTAGTTTCCTTTGAGTGCTGACCTTTGAGTGGTATTCCTAGGTCAAAAGGTATTTTGCAGCCCTTTGGGCATAGTTCCAAATTGCTTTCTAGAACGGTTAAATCAGTTTACAACTCCCCACGTCCAACCCTGCCTTTCTTTTCCATCATAATAGCCAGACTGATAGGCATAAGGTGGTACCTCAAAGTTTTAATTTGTGTTTCTCTAATCAAGAGCGATTTAGAACATTTTTTCATATGACTAGCGAGCTAGCTTCACATGATAGCTTTGATTACTTTGTCTGAAAATTACCTCTTCCTATCTTTTGACCACTGAGTAACCATTTTCTTTTTTTCTTTTCAGCAAATATACTTTCCCCCCCTTTTTTATTTAGAAAAATTTTCCATGGTTCCATGATTCATGATTCCTCCCCTTTTTCCTCCCCTCTCCCGAGGCTGACAAGCAGTTCCACTGGGTCTGAACAACCATTTTCAAAAGAAGACTTACAAACTGTTAGGTATATAAAAATGTTCTAAGTAACTACAAGAAAGCAAATTAAAATAACTGACATTTCACTTTACCACCTATCAAATTGGCAAAGACAATAAAAGATGGAAATAATTGATGATAGAGGGACTGCAGAGAGACAAGCCACTAAAATACTATTGATGGAGCTATGAACTGATCTAACCATTCTGGAAAACAATTTGGAATTACTCAAGAAAAAACACAAAATGTTCATATCCTTTGACCCAGTATCCCATTACTCCATGTACTCCAAAAAGGCAAAACAGACAAACAAAAAAAGCCAGAAAATTCCAAACATACAAAAGTATTCAAGACAGAACTTTTGTGGTAGTAAAAAATAAAATCAACTGGAAACAAAGTAGGTGCCTATTAGTTGGGGAAAGGTTGAACAAACTATAATATGAATGTAACAAAATACTATTATACTGTAAGAAGTGATCAATATGAGAAAATCAAAGAAACATGGGAAGACTTGTATGAATTGATGCAGAACAAGGTTAGAAGAATCCAGAGAAAGGCATATATAGTAACTGCAATAATGTGAATGGAAAAAGCAATAATACTAAACAGAAGCCAAATTTTCATTAAGTATAATAGTTAATCTTAACCCTATAAACTAGAAGATGAAATCTTTCTCCCTTCTTTTGGCAGAGAAATGGAAAACATTAAATTATCTATCCAAAGCAGGCACTATGTTAATTGGGATTGCTTAACTGTTTTTTATTTTTAACAAGAAGGTTCAAGGGTGTAGCTGGGTGGCTCAGTGGATTGACAGCCAGGTTCAGAGACCAGAGGTCTTGGATTCCAATCTGACCTCAGACACTTCCTAGCTGTGTGACCCTGGGCAAGTCATTTAACCCCCAAGACCTAGCCCTTACCACTCTTCTGCCTTGGAATCAATACACAGTATTGATTCTAAGACAGAAGGTAGGGGTTTAAAAAAAAGAAAGAGAGAAGGTTCAGTATGTAGGAATTATATCGGGATATGCCTGTGATCAAAAAACAAAAAGCAATTATTAAAAAGAACAATTGAGGATATATAGCAGGTTATGCTTAGCTTTCCTCTCATAATGATTTTCTAAAATGAAGAGGCCTCTTTCTGCAACTCCCATCATTTCTACTTTAGCAACTAGTTCCTTTTTTTGTTGATCAGAAAGAATAACATCCAAAAGAATAAGTGAATGAATGAATGAATGAATGAATGAATGAATGAAGTATTAATTAGGTGCTTACTATGTGTCAGGCACTATGCTGGAGATGCAAATATCAAAGTGAACACAGTCTATGCTTTCAAGAAGTTCATATTCTAGTGGGGGAAGAACAATACTAATGGAGTGATTCCACTGCAGAGAAGATAAAAGAACCAGTGGTCCTAAGGGTGCAATTACAAGGCAAGGGTCAAGGCCCAAAGATTCTTGGATTACATTTAAGGTCAGAGAGCAATGTTTAGGGTTCTGGGGGACATAGATGTAGTTCAGATGGTGAGTCTGAGTGGAGTAGAAAGGGTAGTGGCAGGGTAGATGGTAAGACCCAGGGGTCCTCCATTTTAGGAGAAGAACTGTAAATGTTAATTAGTTGCTTACCCAAGAAATGTGAGTAGACATGCCTATCCTGCCAAGAAGGAGGGATAGTATTGGAAGGACCTGGTGGTAGGCTAAAGTAGAATGAAAACTCTGGATTCCATCCAGAAGTGATGGAAATGGAGGGGAAGGAGTGGTCATTGACCAGCCAGAAGAGGGGAAAGGGAAGAAAGTGCTAACAGGAAGGTTGAAAGTGGGGGAAGAATTTCCTACAGTGTTTGTTTCTGTTCATCCCTCTGGAGAGGATCTGGGCCAGTGGTTATGCCAGAATAATTCCTGTGCCTTTTGAAGGATTTATTTTCATTAAGTCAAGTCAAAATTTTATCAACTGCCCTGCTTTTGGCAGATCTCCAGCCCACCTATATGCATTTTTGAAATTCCCCACCACAGTAATACCATCCTTCCACTGATTTGTTTCCTGAACTCCTTGCCTATTCCATCCTTCTGTCCAAGTGGCCTGAGGTAGATCCCCATCATGTTATTGTTTAGGTTTTTCTATCCTTTAATCCTAGGCAGAATCTTTTCCATGTTGTTGGAAGCTTCTTTGGATTCCTAGAATTTCTTACAAAAATATCACTTTTTCAATTTGGAGCTATACCTAGAGACTTATTAAATGTGGGTCCTCTTTGTTCCAGTTGTACCACTTCTAAGACTATACCTCAATATGATCAAAGAAAGGAACATAATCTATACATATAAAATTATTTATGACAACTCTTCATAGTAAATCAAAATGTGAAATTAAGGGGGTGTCTACCTATCAGGGAATGCCTAAACAAAGCATGGTATATGTTTTGGAATATTATTTTGCCACAAGAGAGAATAAGGGCAGCTAGGTGACACTACACTGCATAGAGTACCAAGCCTGTAATCAAGAAGAGTCATCTCCCTGAGTTCAAATCTGGCCTCAGATACTTCCTAACTGTGTGACCCTGGACCAGTCACTTAAACCTGTTTGTCTCAGTTTCTTCATCTGTCAAATGAGCTGAAGAAGGAAATGGCAAACCACTTCAGTATTTTTGCCAAAAAATCCTAAATGAAGTCATGAAGAGTTAGACACAACTGAAAAAAATGACTGAACAACAACAAAAGAAATGACAAAATGGACACTTTTTGAGGAAACTGGAAAATTTTTTATGAGCTGATTAAGGTGAAATGAGAAGAACTAGAACAATTAATATAATGAAATTAACATTGTAGAGAAAAATAACTTTGGAAGACTTTAAAACTCTGATCAATGCAGTGAAAAACCATAAGCCCAGAGGACTGAAGATAAAACATGCCACCTACCTCCTGACAGACAAGTTAAGGACTTAAGAGGCAGAATGAGACATGCATTAAAAAACAAACAAACAAAAAAACAAAAAAACTTTAGGCAGGAGAATGGTAAAGGATAGGTAATGGTAGTTAAGTGACTTACCCAGCCTGGAAATGCTGTGGCCAGATTTGAATCCAGAACCTCCAATCTCCAGGTCTGGCTATCTACTGAGTCACCTAGCTGCACCCAAGGCCTACATTCTGTTTTTTTTTTTTTTTTAAACCCTTACCTTCCGTCTTGGAGTCAATACTGTGTATTGGCTCCAAGGTAGAAGAGTGGTAAGGGTAGGCAATGGGGGTCAAGTGACTTGCCCAGGGTCACACAGCTGGGAAGTGTCTGAGGCCAGATTTGAACCTAGGACCTCCTGTCTCTAGGCCTGGCCCTCAATCCACTGAGCCACCCAGCTGTCCCCGCTACATTCTTGAACATGGGCAATACAGAGATTTGTTCTGATGAACTATGCATATTTTCAATAAGGATTTTATTTTTTAAAATGTTTAATGAAGGAGAGGGAAATGAGAGGGAACGATAAACATGCTTATGAAATAAATACATTAAAATGAAATAATAATAATTTGTATTGCAAAATACTACTCCACTTTATTCCTTTCTCTGTTTAATTTCTTTTGAGTGGAATATGGCTGCCAGAGCCATATTCTAGTCCTCATTCCCATTTCCACCAAGACTCAAGTGATACCAATGAGGTCAAATTTATCTTCTTTTCATTAAGATCTTCAGTTCATCTTGTTTATCAGTCATATTTTTTGCCCTTGTTTAGAGACTTTTAAGGTCATGGGTTTTATTGTTAGCTCTCTTCTGTTGTATCTTGGGAATTATTCATTTTCTCTTTTGGTATTTTTTCATCTATTTGTAGTTGCTACAAATGGTAAAGGCAATATTGTATAGTGCAGTGATGGGCAAACTTTTTAAAGAGGGGGCCAAAGGAAAGGAAACGCTCATCTGTCAGTCTGCTTCTGAGGCAACTCTTTCGAAGTTTTGTTGTATTATATCCTACTCATTGTAATTGTCAGATTAGGAATAATGGCCGGATAGAACATTTCAGGGGGCTGCATCTGGCCCGTGGGCCATGGTTTGCTCATCACTGGCATAGTGGATAGAGAGTTGATCTTAAGGTTAGGAAGATCCAGGTTCAAATCTTCCTGCCTCTGTTCTCAAGACCCTTTTATAGGCTTACAAATTCTTAAAGCTACTCCACCCCAAGCACTTTTATTTATGAAGGCTATATCTATTGATAGATATACCATATTGGAAATTAAAACTTCTTAGTATGTTTGTGAGAATAGTTTTTACCTCATTGACCCCGTGATGGGATCTCAAGGACTCCCAGAGGTTCCTAAATCAAGACTACAAAAGACTTTTTTTATTAGTTTGCATGAGACATGTAACCCAGAGTTCAAGCCTGGATGATTTACATAAGACTTTCCACACTGGTGGAGAGGATGATAACTGAACACTTACATGACAAGAGGAGGGTTCAGGTTGGATTTGGACCATGGGAGAAGTAAATTTTGCATTCTCTTCTTTCCTGTTTTGAAAGAAGACATATGGTTTTTTAGACTTTGGGAAGAGACAGAGGAAGTGACAGAGTGAGAGACAGACAGACAGACAGAGAGAGACAGAGGGACAGACAGAGAAAAAGACAGAGACAGAGACTGAGACAACAGAGCTTTAGAAGGCAGCCACACTTGGGGGCAGGGGGAGGAGGAAGAACAAGAAGTAGATACCTAGAAGAAGTGGTCAGTTAGGTGGGAGAACCAGGAAAGAGGGCTACACAGAAGCCAAAGAAGGGAAGACTATTCAAGAGGCTAGTCATTAGAATCAAAAGCTGAAGGAAGATGAGGGGGAGGATGAAGACTAAGGAAATGTCATTTGACTTAGGAACTATGAGATCATTTGCCACTTTGAGAGAGGATGTTGAATTGAGAGGTGAGACTGGAAGTCACACTACAAGTTACATTCTTGTGACGTTGCTGGTCACTTCATCACAGTCACTCAGAGTCCCGGGGCATTCTAGATTTTATGTGATTAAATGGACATTGCCATTTAAGACACTTAAGTCACCTTTAAGGCAGGACCTAGTGGTGTTGATATGAAACATGTTTGATTATTGATAGAGTACTAGAGAGGAAAAAGGCATTGGGAGAATAAGACTGAGTAGCATGATATGAGTGTTAGTGAAATTAATCTTGTTTGGATTAGTTCTGAAAACACCCAAACTCCAAGTCAGGGCTTGTTTACACAAAGTTGGTCTTACCACTATGGAATACCCAATCTAGGATGCTATCAATATCCCAGAGACCGGGACCTTGTAGTTAGAGCAAGCCCTTTACATAAAGCATGCTCCAGTGCACTGACCCGAACTGAACAGAGTTCTGAGAAGATGATTATTCACTGGTATAATGGAAAGAACACTGGATTTAAAAAACAAAATTTAAAAAACAAACAAACAACCTTACCTTCTGTTTTAGAATATACTGTGTTCTAAGACAAAAGAGTAGCAAGAGCTAGGCAATGGGGCTTAAGTCACTAACCCAGAGTCACACAGCTAGGGAGTGTCTGAGATCAGATTTGAACCCAGGACTTCCCATCTCCAGGCCTAGCTTTCAATCTACTGATCTACCTAGATGCCCTTGGAACATTAGGTTTGTAATCGAAAAGGTTCAAGGGCTGAGTTCATTTTTTGGCTCTAGTACTTGCCAGTTGCCTTATTTAAAGGAATTCACTTCAAGGTCCAGTGGAAGGGGCAGCTAGGTAGATCAGCAGATAGAGAGCCGGGCCTAAAGATGGAAGGTCCTGAGTTCAAATCTGGGCTCAGACACTCCCTAGTTGTGTGACCCTGGGTTAGTCACTTAATCTCATTTGTCTAGTCCTTGATCTTCTATCCTACAGTTGTCACTAGGACAGAAAGTAATGGCTTAAAAAAAAATGGTCCAATGGAAAGAGCACTGGATTTAGAGTCTGAAAATTTGTGTCTGGAATTTGACTCTGCCATTTACTAGTCCTGTAACTATTGATGAGACATTTCTCTGAGTCTTATCTGTAAAATGAGGGAGATGAACTGGATGGTCTCTAAGGTCCTTTCCAAGTCAATGAGCCCTAGGACAGTTATCAATAGATATAATCCACATGAACAAAAGGAGTGGGGCCTCCTTAAGAATTGGTAAGGGTATAAAAGGATTTTGAGACTAAAAAATGATAGGGAGAAGCCTGGTGGCTCAGTCGATAGAAAGCCAGATCTGGAGATGGGAGTTCCTGTCAGACACTTCCTAGCTGTGTGAGCAAGTCACTTAACAGCAGCTGCCCAGCCCTTACTGCTCCTCTGCCTTACTGATCAATTCTAAGACAAAAGGTAAAGGTTTTAGCAAAAAAAAAAAATTTGCTAGAGGCAGGAGGATTTGAACCTGGGTCTTCTTAATCTTGTGATCAACTCTCTCTCTATCCATTATACAGTATTTCCATTACTGTTTGTAGCAGCTACAAACAGGAGAAAGAATAGCAAGAGAGAGGACCAGTAATTCCCAGGATACATAAAAGTCTATGAACCTTCAATTTCCGTGTCTGCAAAATAGGGTTAATGATATGTCACCTACCACATGGGATTGTTGTAAGGAAAGCACTTTATAAGCTTGTGAGTGCTATAGAAGTGTGAGTTATTATTAGCTACAGCCAGCCGCTAGCAGGCTAATTCTTTCCTTCCTCCATAGAAAAATAACAACAGCTGATATTTGCATAATATTTTGTAAAACACTTTTCATCCATTTTTCTCACTTGACACTTAGAAAAGTCTCAAGAGGGCAAGTATTGTTAGCCCATTTTACAGAAGGCGAAATTGTGGTTCAGATAGGTTTTGACTGAAGCTGGGTCACAGAGAATCCTAGTCTCCTGACCCATGTCCAGTGTTCTTTTCACAATTCTGTAACACTTCCCTAGAATAACTGACATTTATATACCACTTAAGAGCTGCTAGGTGGCACCATAGTGCACAGAGTGCTGGACCTGGAGAATCTGGAGACTCAAGAAGAGTTATCTTCCTCAGTTCAAATCTGGCCTCAGACACTTACTAGCTATGTGACTATGGGAAAGTCACTTAACCGTGTCTACCTCACTTTCCTCATTTGTAAAATGAACCAGAGAAGGAAATGGCAAACCAGGCCAGTATTTCTGTCAAGAAAACTCCAAATGGGGTCATGAAGAGTAGGACATAACTGGAACAACTAAACAACAATATATAGCTATTAAAGATTTGCAAAACATTTGATTCTGTCTCTCCATTTTTTTTTCTTCTCAAGAGAATTTTATTTTCCTTTTTTTTGACATTTATTAATATTCATTTTTAACATGGTTACATGATTCATGCTCCACCTTTCCCCTTCAACCCCCCCTCCTGCACCCCCCCCCCCACCCATGGCCGATGCGCATTTCCACTAGTTTTGTCATGTGTCCTTGATCAAGACCAATTTCCAAATTGTTGGTAGTTGCATTGGTGTGGTAGTTTCCAGTCCACACCCTCAATCATGTCCACCCCGACCCATGCGTTCAAGCAGTTGTTTTTCTTATATGTTTCCTCTCCTGCAGTCCTTCCTCTGAATGTGGGTAGCGTCTTTACCATAAATCCCTCAGAATTGTCCTGGGTCATTGTATTGCTGCTGGTACAGAGGTCCATTATATTCAATTTTACCACAGTATATCAGTCTCTGTGTACAATGTTCTTCTGGCTCTGCTCCTTTCGCTCTGCATCTGTTCCTGGAGGTCTCTCCAGTTCGCCTGGAACTCCTCCAATTTATTATTCCTTTTAGCACAATAGCATTCCATCACCCACATATACCACAGTTTGTTCAGCCATTCCCCAATTGAAGGACATACCCTCCTTTTCCAATTTGTTGCCACCACAAAAAGCGCAGCTATGAGTATTTTTGTACAAGTCTGTTTATCTATGATCTCTTTGGGGTACAAACCCAGCAATGGTATGGCTGGATCAAAGGGCAGGCATTCTTTTATAGCCCTTTGAGCATGATTCCAAATTGCCAGCCATTCTGGCTGGATCAGTTCACAGCTCCACCAGCAATGCATTAATGTCCCAATTTTGCCACATCCCCTCCAGCATTCATTACTCTCCCCTTCTTTCATTTTAGCCAATCTGCTAGGTGTGAGGTGATACCTCAGGGTTGTTTTGATTTGCATTTCTCTAATTATTAGAGATTTGGAACACTTTCTCATGTGCTTATTGATACTTTTGATTTCTTTACCTGAAAATTGCCTATTCATGTCTCTTGCCCATTTATCAATTGGGGAATGGCTTGATTTTTTATACAATTGCTTTAACTCCTTGTATATTTGAGTAATTAGACCCCTGTCAGAGTTTTTTGTTATAAAGATTTTTTCCCAATTTGTTGTTTCCCTTCTGATTTTGACTACATTGTTTTTGTTTGTACAAAAGCTTTTTAGTTTAATATAATCAAAACCATTTAATTTACATTTTGTAATTTTCTCTAACTCTTGCTTGGTTTTAAAGTCTTTCCTTTCCCAAAGATCTGACAAGTATACTATTCTGTGTTCACTTAGCTTGTTTATAGTTTCCCTCTTTATATTCAAGTCGTTCACCCATTCTGAATTTATCTTGGTGTAGGGTGTGAGATGTTGATCTAAACCTAATCTCTCCCATATTGTTTTCCAAATTTCCCAGCAGTTTTTGTCAAATAGTGGATTCATGTCCCAAAAGTTGGGCTCTTTGGGTTTATCATACACTGTCTTGCTGATGTCATTTATCCCAAGTCTATTCCATTGATCCTCCTCTCTATCTCTTAGCCAGTACCATATTGTTTTGATGACTGCTGCTTTATAGTATAGTTTAATATCTGGTACTGCTAGGCCCCCTTCCTTCACATTTTCCTTCATTATTTCCCTTGATATTCTTGATCTTTTGTTATTCCAAATGAAATTTGTTATAGTTTTTTCTAATTCAGTAAAGAAGTTTTTTGGTAGCTTGATAGGTATGGCGCTAAATAGGTAAATTAATTTGGGTAGAATTGTCATTTTTATTATGTTAGCTCGTCCTACCCATGAGCAATCAATGGCTTTCCAATTGTTTAGATCCAGTTTTATTTGTTTGGAAAGTGTTTTGTAGTTGTTTTCATATAATTGCTGTGTTTGTT
>NC_058131.1:393236527-393279263 GCF_016433145.1 Gracilinanus agilis | reverse complement strand
ATATATATATATATATATATATATATATATATATATATATAGCTTAGAACTAGTGAAGGGTTTTTCACCCAAAAATGAGTTTCATTTTCTGTGAGTGTAAAAAAATCATATACTTGTTACAGTATTATCCTCCATCCTACTTCCTTCCCATTAATCCAATTTTTCTTCCCTTCTTTCATTCTGTCCATTCTCAAGTGTTTAGCTTATGACCAATACATCCCCCAATTTGTCCTCTTTTCTATCAGCCCCACCCCATTCTTTTATCCTCTTGCCCACATACTTTCCTATAGAATAAGATAGATTCCTATATTTGATTGATTGTTTATGTTCTTCCCTCTTTGAGTCAAATTTTCCATTTAGCTCTGGTCTTTGCAGCAAGAATGTTTGAAAGTCCTCTATTTCATTGGATACTCATTTTTTTCCTCTGAAGGTTTATGTTCAGATTTGCTGGGTAAATGATTCTTGGTTGAAGTCCTAGCTCCTTTGTCTTTTGGAATATCATATTCCAGATACTCTAATCCTTTAATGTAGAAGCTACTTGTTTCTTTTTGGGAGCTTGCAATATTTTCTCCTGGAAATTTGCTATAATACTAGGAGTTTTCCTTGGAATCTTTTTCAGGAGGTGATCAGTGTATTCTTTCTATTTCTATTTTACTCTTTGGATCTAGACTATCAGGGAAGTTTTCCTTGATAAAATCTTGAAAGATGATGTCTAAGCTTTTTTTTTTATCATTACTTTCAGATAGATTGATAATTCTTTGATTATCTCTCTTGGGATTTAGTTTCCAGGTCAGTTGTTTTTCTAATTAAATATTTCACATTTTCTTCTATTTTTTCATTTTTTTTTTACTTTTATGGTTTCTTGATGTTTCATGGAATCATTAGCTTCCACTTGCCCAAATCTAATTTTTAAGACATAATTTTCTTGAACTAGCTTTTGCACCTCTTTTTCCATGTGGCCAATTCTGCCTATTAAGGACTTTTTCCCTTCAGTAATTTTTTGGATATCTTCATCCATTTGGCTAATTCTGCTTTTTAAGAAGTTCTTCTCTTCTGTGGATTTTTTGGGCCTCTTTTACCTTTTATGGTTTTTTATGTCTTTTTAATGTCTTTTACTATTATGTTTTTTAAGATATTATTTTCTTCAATTTTTTTTGTGCCTCCTTTACCAAGCTATTGTATCTTTTTTCATAATTTTCCACTATCACTCTCATTTCTCTTCCTAATTTCTCTTCTGCCTCTCTTCATTGACTTTAAAAATCCTTTTTCAACTCGTCCATTAATTCTTTTGGGGCTTGAGAGCAATTCATATTTTTCTTGGAGGCTTTAGATGCAGCAGTATTGACTTTGCCATATTCTTCTGAGTTTGTGTTTTAGTTTTCTTGTCATCAAAATAATTTTCTATGTTGTTTCTTTTTTTGTTTGTTTGTTCATTTTCCAGTCTTTTTCTTTTCTTATAACTTAAACAACTATTAAAGTTAGTCTCCGTTCCTATGGTGAAGGAGGTATTGTTCCAAGCTTTAGATTCTTTGAGCAGCTGCCTTCAAAGCTATCTCTGAGGATCTGTAAGTTTTTAGTTCTTCCAAGGTGGTATGACATAAGGCGAGGTATGTTTAATACTCTTCCTGCCTCTTCTCTGGTCTATGAGTAACCCCAAGCACTCTTTTACCCCTTGAAACTGTGACCAGCAGCCCCTGCTCCTCTGTGGCTGCAAGTGCTGGTATGTGATAGTGTTTCTTCTCACCCTGAGACCAAGCCCCTGGACTATGACATGGATCAGCGTATAGGCAATGGTACAAGAGTCTTGTACCCAGAGCCAGCAAAGGGACCCATGTAATTTCCTTCTGAGCAGTTTTCCAATCTCCCTCCCCTTTATTGTCTGTGACTGATAGAGCTGAATGTTTTTTCTGCTGATTCAGTCACCTCCAACACCTGTTGCCAAGATGGGGCCTACCTTGGAGGGCTGCTTTGCATTCCATTTTCACTTTGGTGGAATAGATCTGTGGTGGACTTCTAAGTTGTTTTGTGCTGAAAAATTATTTCACTCCCTCTTTTTTTTTGGGCTATGCTGCTCCAGAATTCATTTTGAAATGTTCTATCATAATTATTTGGAGGATAATTCTGTAGAGATCAGGTGGGTCTGTGTACCTTCTCTGCCATCTTATCTCTTCCTTTCTCTACCTCTCTATCTATCTTCTGCCTTGGAATCAATACTGAGTATTAGTTCTAAGATAGAGGAGCCATAAGAGCTAGACAATTAGGGTTAAGTGACTTACCCAAGGTCATATAGCTGGGAAGTGCCTGAGGCAAGATTTGAACCCAGAATCTCCTGTCTCTAACCCTGACTCTCTATCCACTGATCTACCTAACTGTCCTAAATCTCATTTTATTGTTAACAAATATTATATCTGTACCATTTCCCACATCCTTGAAAATGATATTATGTGTATTATGTACATACATACATAGCCTTCCCCAATAGAATATAAGTTTCTGGAAACCAACTACTAACTAATTTTCCTCTTTGTATCCCTAGTACCCAGAGAAAGTAACTGTTATATAGTAGATGCTTGGTTAATTTTTACTAAATTGGACAGAAATCTATCTGTAAGTATTTATTAAGTGCTTACTGTGTGCTAAGGTGGCAGCTAGGTGGCTCAGTGGATAGAATGCTGGATCTGGAGTCAGAAAGATCTGAGTTCAAATCTAGCCTCAGATACTCACTAGATGTGTGACCCTTGGCAAGTCATTTAACCTCATTTTGCCTTAATCCAATGGAGAAGGAAATGCAAAACCTCCCATTATGTTTATCAAGAAAACCCTATGAACAGTGGTCCATGGGGCTACAGAGAGTCAGAAATGACTGAACAATTAAACAAGCCAAATTTTACGTGCTAGGCGCTGGGGAGAATGCATTCCTCAAATGGATCTGTGATCTCATTTATTTGGGAATACCTCCAGAAGCCCGGAACTGTCCGTACCTGCCCATCCTGTGTAAGTCTCATCCTTTTCTCCCTAATGTTTGCTACACTCTTCCCCACTTTCTCTCTATACAATACAAGACTATCAATAGAGTATTTTTGCCTTCTGCCTGTCATCCCTCTCCCTTGCCACATCACAATATATACCAGCTTCTCTTTCTCTGACTACACTTTGATGACATTTTCTGTCCTTCAGAGTTCCTACAACTATGTTGTAATTTATTCACATTTACTATATTGTTGTTGTGCTTTTCTGGTCATGTCTGACTCTGTAATCCCATTTAGAATTTTCTTAAAAATACTAGGTTTTGCTTTCTATTCCTTCTCCAGATCATCTTACAGATGAGAAAACTGAAGCAAATAGAGTTAAGTGACTTGCCCAGGGTCACCCAGCTAGTCAGTGTCTGAGACCACATTTGAACTCAGTAAGAGGAGTCTTCCTGACTCTAAGCCCAACACTCTCCCATTGTGCCACCTAGCTGCCCTTTAGATCCACTATGTACCTTTATTGTCCTGTGTGATTCTTCTGAGGCAATGATATTTTATATCTCACTACTGCACAGCAACAGTCATTTGTGAAATGGTAAAAATGTTAACTATGATGATTTTTGCAAATCTTTTGTATTTTTCTTCTGTTTGTTGTCTTCTTTCTATTTTCATATTTGAATGCTCTTGAGATGATTTTGCTTAGTTGGATACCTTATCAAGCTTTCTTTAGATTGGTTTTACCCTGCCACTATTTCCCTCTGCTTTATGAAAAAAATACTGCTCATAATTATCCATTAATCTTTTTCAGTGGATTTTGCAAATGACTATGTTTTCATTCAGTGTTGCCAAACTACCTTTGGCAATCATCTCTTCTTGGTAAATAAGTCAAATTTTGGCTTATAAGGCATTTTTGGATACTTTTGGTTTTCTTGTAGCAGTTAATTCACAATAGTTTAACTTCTGAATAAAATTATTATAGTTAGTGTCAGTGTCATTTCTGTTGGGAGCTGGTAAGGTCACAGGATGAGAGAACAGAGAAAGAAAAGAAAAGATCCAAGATAAAGCCTTGAGAAGCATCTAAAATTAGGAGAAGAACATGGATGATAATCCTGAAAAGAGGCCTGAGGAAAGGTCAAAATGGCAAAAGAAGAATCAAGAGAGAGCTATACCATACAAACCTAGAGAGGAGAGAGACTGCAGGTAGAAGGGGAGTTGAAAGTGTCAAATGGTACACAGAGCTCAAGAAGGATGAGAATTCAGGAGGGGAAAAACAGCCATTAGATTTAGCAATTAAGAGATCATTAGTTCAACACAATAACCAACTTGATTCCAGAGAATCTGTGGTGAAGGAGGTTACCTACCTCTTTACAGAAAGGTAAATATACTGAGGACACTATATGTGTATATACATATATTTGTATATATGTATGTGTATATATGTATATTTGGGCATATACATTTGGACTGAATGTATGTGTTTGGACATGATCAATGCAAGGATTTGTTTGAATTATCTATGCATATTTATCTTGAGGGCTTTTTCTTTTTTCCACTAGTGAAGGAGATAGTTAGAAGGAAGAGAAAAATAGATGTTTTGTTCAATAAAAAAAATTAAATTTAAGAAAAATAAAAGGGGGCAGTTAGGTGGCTTGAGCCAGGCCTAGAGATGGGAGGTCCTTGGTTCAAATCTGGACTCAGCTGTGTGATCCTGGGCAAGTCACTTGACTCTCATTGACTAACCCTTACCATTCTTCTGATATAGAACTAATACATGATATTGATTCTAAGACAGAAGGAAAGGGCTTAAAGGGAAAAAAGGACAAGAAAAATAAGAGATCATTGTTAACCAGACAAAACAATTTCAATTGAGTCCTGAATTCAGAAGACAGGCTGCAGAGAGTTAACAAGAGAATGAGAAGAGAGGAAGTAGAGTCTTTGACAATAGAGATTCTTTCTCTTCTGTAGTTTGGAGTGTATGGGGTGTTTGTGGAGGACGAGCACCTTTGCTGTGAAGGCTCATTGAGCCCTTTTCAAGGCTGCTCATCCACTTTTGGTGTCCACCTCTCACCCAACTCTCACTTGTGGTTCTAAGAGGCTGTATCAAGAGGCACACCCCAGTATAATTTTCTTGGCAGATAGGTTAAACCAGGTAAGGGTAACCGACAGACTTCAAACTTGGCTCTGAATTAGGGGGATGTCTACCCCAAGAATGTGAATATTTTCCCATAAGAATGAGTGGATGAAAACTATGTTCCAGTGAACATGAAGGTGGCTGAAGCAGGCACTAAGAAGTGGTTAGACAGCGAAAGTGCCAAGGTCATCCACTACATCCCAAAACTTTCCATTCGTCCTTTTGTCTTGCCACAGGATTTAATGACTCTGGAAGAGAGAGTGAGGCTGAAGAATCTGTGCAACTCTGCCTCTCTTAAATCCAATTCACATGCTAGTCAAGACATTACTCCTGTGATGTCATTGGTCATCTTCAAAAGAAAAGATGAACAACAGATCAAAGGCAGCTTAGAGAGAGTGCCAGGGACTCATCCATCAGCTCAGCCACATTCATTTTTTAAAAATCCTTACTTTCTGTCTTAGAATTAATACTGTGTATTGGTTCCAAGGCAGAAGAGTGGTAAGGACTAGGCAATGAGGGTAAGTGACTTGCCTAGAGTCACATAGCTAGGAAGTGTCTGAGGCAGATTTGAACCCAGAACCTCCCATCTCTAGACCTAGCTCTCAATCCACTGTGCACCCAGCTGCCCCCTAAGCCACATTCAGAAGGAAATATGGTGAGGTTAAAGCTATGGAGAAAATGCTTTAAGGTAATGTAGGGGAGAATATACCCCTAGGTGCTTGGGGGAAATTTCTGTTCTTGTTAGGGGCAAGGAATATGCAAGTATATATCTCCTACTATATGCTAAGTCTGTGTTTACAATTGTTATCTCATTTGATCCTCACAATAACCCTGGGAGGTTGATGCTGTTATTATTCCCATTTTGCAGTTGAAACTGAGGCAAACAAAGGCTAGGTGAACTTGCCCAAGATCACCCTGCTAGTAAGTATCTGAGGCTAGATTTGAACTCAAATCTTCCTGCCTCTGAACCCAAAATTCTATCCACTTTATTATCTGTTTTATCTTCTCAGCAAATATCCCGCTGAAAAAAACTAAGAAAAAAAATAGTATATGATTGGGGATTTTGACTTTAAATGATCACTCTATTGCAAATATTAGTAATATGGAAATAGGTCTTGATCAATGATACATGTAAAACCCAGTGGAATTGCTCATCAGCTCTGGGAGGGGGAAGGGAAAAGGGGAGGGAAAGAACATGAATCATGTATCCATGGAAAAATATTCTAAATAAATTAATTTTAAAAAAACCCAAATACTCCTTTGGGAAGAAGAGTTCCAGTGAAGAGGGTGGGGAGCACAAGGATCATCAGCCAGATGCCAGGCTCAGTCAGCTCCTGCTTTGTGTGAAATTGCCAGCTTCCTCTACGTTTCTTCCCGAGCCGTAGCATCATTCCAACATCTCTGGAGGTGACAACTGATGTACTTCCTGCCGCCATTCCAGATGCCATGAGTATAAGTCAGATAGACAGGCCGTAAACACCCACACATGCCCCAAATGCTTGGACTGCTTTACAAATCTCATAAAAGCCATTTGGGCTGGTGCCGGGAGCATGGCGTTGTTGAGCCAGCCAGTGGCATCTCCATACAACAGTGCCTACGTATTTTCTGAGTCAGTGGAGCCAGTGGGGGCACAGGACACACTTTTGTCCCTAATTCACACTGAGCAGGATATAGAGTGAGGTCATCATGCAGTCTATTTCTTGGCTAAGGCTGAGGGTACCCTTGGAGAACATAGCTGTCATACCAAAAGGAGCCATCAGAAAGTGGTTCCTGGTATGTCCAGTGGGGTCTTATTTAGCATCTGCTGATGCTGTCCATTAGAAAGAACCGTGGTCTTGGAATCAAAAGGGACCTGGGCTTGAATCTGAATCCCAAGTCCAGCATTTACTAGCCATGGAAAGGTGGGCAAATTATACAGTTTCTCAGAGCTTGAGTTTCCTTGTCTGTATAATGGACTTGTCCTGCCTACGCTATGAGGATTTTGGTAGAGTTGTTTTTGAGTCCTGCCTGACTCTTTATGATCCCATTTGGGGTTTTCTTGGCAAAGATACTGGAATAATTTACCATTTCCTTCTCCAGTTCATTTTACAAATGAGGAAGTAGAGGTAAAAAGAGTTAAGTGCCCAGGGTCACCCAGCCAGCAAGTGTCTGAGGCAGGATTTGGACTCATGAAGATGAGCGTTAACAAAACAGTTGTTCCAGTTTTTAATCATATATTAATGCCAGGAAGTGTCTAAGGTTAGATTTGAACTCAGAAAGATGAGTCTGCCTGGACATCTCTCCACTCCGCCACCTAGCTGAGGATAGTGCTTGACGAACTTAAAATACTATGCACATGTTATTATCTTATTATTCCATTCCCATGAGCAGGGAGTAGGTATAAAAGTGTGTTTCCTCCTCTATGATTATCCCTCCGTTGGTGATTAAAGTTTTGGTTGGGAGGAGGGAGAGAAAAAAAATGTTGTATTGGAGACAGGCATCTCTAAGCCAACTTTCACCCTAGGCAGCCTGCCCTGGTGGCTATCAATCCAAAGAAGCATTCCTTAAGTACTTAGCTGCCAACCATTGTGTCAGGTGCTGGAGCTACCAACAAATAAATAAATAAATAAATAAGTAAATAAACAAACAAACAAACAAATAAACAAACAAACAAACAAACAAATAAATAAATACATGAGCAAACAAACAAACAAACAAATAAATAAATGAAGCACTCCCTGCCATCAGGGAGCTTATATTCTATCTGAAGAGACTATATAAAAAAATTAATTCAAGGTAATTTTTGCAGGGAGGACACTAGCAGCTGGAAGGGTAGAGAGATCAGGAAAGGTTTCATGAACAAGGTGATGCTTGAGTTGAATTTAAAGAAAACAAGAGATCCTAAGAGCCAAAAGGGAAGAGAGAACATTCCAAAGGCAAGGAGCAGCCAAAACAAAGACAGGAAAACAAGAGATGGAATGTCCTGTGGGTAGGGCATCAAGAAGATCAGTTTGGGAAGAAGAGTAATGCATCCCAAGAGTGGACAGGTGGGCATGCAAGTTGTGAAAGCCTTTAAATCCAACAGTTTAGGGAGTCATTTGCATAGAGATGATAAATGATACCATGGCAATGGATGAGTTTGCCAAGGGAGAGAGTGTAAAGAGGGTCAGCCATGTCTGACTCTTCATGACTCCATTGGGATTTTCTTGGCAAAGATACTAGAATGGTTTGCCGTTTTCTTCTCTAGCTCATTTGACAGATGAGGAAACTGAGGCAGCATTAAGTGCCTTGCCTGGGGTCACACACTTAGGAAATGTTTGAGGTCAGATTTGAACTCAGGAAGAAGAGTCTTTCTGACCTTGGGCCTGGCACTCTATCCACTTTCCCAGAAGAAACAGTATATATACACATATGTATATATAGGCTATATATAGAATAAATTCAAGGTAGGGTCAGAAAGTGTTCATCTTAGAAAGAACACTGTCCATATCCAGAGAAAGAACTGTGGGAGTAGAAACACAGAAGAAAAACATTTCCTTGATCACATGGTTCAATGGGGATATTACTGGGGATGTAGATTCTAAACAATCACTCTATTGCAAATATTAATAATATGGAAATAGGTCTTGCTCAGTGATACACCTAAAACCCAGTTGAACTGTTCGTTGTTTATGGGAGGGTGGAGAGAGGAGGGGAGGGAAAAAATATGAATCATGTAACCATGGGAAAATATTCTAAATTAATTAATTTAATAAATAAATTTAAAGAAAAAAAAAAGAAAGTGCTCATGTTTCTTCAAAGTCTTCTTTCCTGCAAGCTAAACCTTCCTAGGTTCCCTCAACAACTGATCCCCATAAGAGAGTTTCTAGATTCCATTCTGATTGTTCTTCTTTGGAAAGTGTCCTTCCCAAAATGCCCTGCCTGCAACCGAACCCAACACTTCAGAGGTGAGAGGAGAGAGAACAGTGGGATTATAATCTTCCTCTTTCTGAATATTCTGCTTCTATTGCACAGGGGAAGTGCTTTTTTTGGCTTACTTTTTCGGCTTCAATGTCATACATTAGTGGCTCTTGTAACAAATAGTCCACTGAAATGCCTAGTTCTTTTTCAAGGAGAGTTTTCAAGAAACCTGGGAAACTTGCATGAATCGGATGCAAACTGAAGAGAGCAGAGGAGGGCCAACCAGACTTTCTGCTGGTCCCCTTCTGGTTTGATAATTCCATTTGTCAATGATTGTGTTCCTACTTTGTTCCCTTGTTTCAGCTGGGAGGGGAAAGAGATAGAGATAATCCTTGGGCTCTACCTGGCCTGTGTGTACAATTCCTATGCAATCTAACTGGGGTGGCTTTATCAGGTTGGCCATTCATATCATCAGATCCATCTATCACACATACTAAAGATATTTTTCCCTGATAACTGGTGAATGGCATGTGGCCCAGCTAATAGAGTACTAGGCCATAAGTTAGGAAGACTCATCTTCTTGCATTCAAATCTGACTCAGACACTTATTGGCCGTGTGACCCTGAGCAAGTCACTTAACCCTATTTTGCCTCAATTTCCTGATCTGTAAGGAGCTAGAGAAGGAAATAGCAAACCACTCCAGTATCTTTGCCAAGGAAATCTCAAATAGGTTCACAAAGAGTCAGACATGATTGAAAATAATGGAACAAAATCTAGCCCATGTTTCCATTTATCCTGGGCTCTGAGAGTCTAGTATTAGGCTTTACCAATCCATATTGGACCACCACCTAGGAGAAATCAAGTGCCTGTAAGCTTTCTATCTTCCATTAGGATCAGGATCATAGATTGAGAGATGGAAGGAAACTCAGAGGTCATTTAGTTTGACCCTCAGAAGCATCAAATAACTTGTCCAAGATCACAAAGGTAATAAGTGTCAGAGGTGGGAACTTGAACTCCAGAGTTAATGTTTTTTCCTACTGTACTAGGATACCACCTGTCTTAAGTCTTTCTAACAGTTATGAGTAAGGAAAAATATTCTTTTCCCTTTTTCATCATCCTCCAGCCTTTTGGTACAAATTTTTCTTTGGCCCATTTTTTTTTTATGCCAACAGGGTTAAATGACTTGCCCATGGTCACACAGCTAGTAAGTGTTTGAGGCTGGATTTGAACTCAGGTCTTCCTAACTCCAAGCCCAGCACTCCGTTCATCACACCACATAGCTGTCCCTGGCATACTTATTTTAATCATTCATTCATTCATTCATTCATTCATTCATTTATCCAGCATTCCAGGGAAACTGCTCTGCCCAGGGATCAGGTGTTAAGAATCAGATCTTCCTTAACTCAGGAAACCCATTATTCAACAAAGGAGATAAGACTCAGATAAATGCAAAGATAACCATCTTACAAAACACTGTGGTCATAAGCCTGTGAGGGGTGGAAAATAAATGCTATCAGCTGACTAGAACAATGGAGATATTCTAAGATGATAAATGTAAATCCCTGCTTTTGGCTCAAAAAAGTCAACCTTACTAGAAGCTGATGGGGGAGACAGAGCTAATAGAAGTTTTTTGGAAGATCTAGGAATAAATCTTTTAAAAATTTCAATGAATTACATTTATTTTCTCTTCATCCCACTTCCCTGGGATGATGAAGGAGGAGGAAAAACTACATAACCCTTGTGTGCAGGTGGAGAATTTACCACACCTGAGCTACATTCCCAGCATCCTTTTAAGTACATCCTCATTTGACATACAGGGGCTTGGAAATGAAGCTCAGGTGTGGTAAAATTTTCCACCTGAACCCTTGTAATAAATACACATAGTAAGCAAAAAAAATTCCCACATTGGTTATATCCAACAAATGTGTCTCATTCTGCATGTTTAGTCCATTTGAGTCTGTATCAGATGTCAGTAGCATTCTCACTCGTCAGTCCTCTGAAATAATTGTAAGTCAGTGCATTAGTGGAGAGAGTGGGAGGTTTGGAGTCAGGCAGAACTGAGTTCAAATTCAGCTTCAGGATCTTGGACAAGGCATTTAACCTCTGATTGCCTCAGTTTCCTCAACTGTAAAAGGGGAACAATAATAGTTCCTACTTCCCAGGGTTGTTATAAACCTCAAATGAAATAAAAATTGTAAAGCACTTAGCACAGTGCCTGGCACATAATAAATGCAAATAAATGTTAGCTGTGATGATGTCTTTGTAAGTTATTCATTTTTACAATATCATGTAGTATAAATTGTTCTGGCTCTGCTCACTTTGTTCTGTGTCAGTTTGTGCAAGTTTTCCAGATGTCTTTAAAACTCTCCTTGAAAAAGAGATAGGTGTTTTAGTGGATTATGAGTTTCAAAAGTCAATAATGTGTGACACTGAAGTCAAAAGAGTGTGCAATAGAAGCAGAGCATTCAGGAGGAGAGATTATAGCCCTGCTGTTCTTTCCCCTAGTTAGCTCACCTCTGAAGTGTTGGGTTTGGTTCTAGGCAGGGCATTTTGGGAAGGACACTGACAAGTTGGAGTGCTTTCCGAAGAAGAACGATCAGAATGGGATCTAGGAACTATCTCTTATGGGGATCAGTTGTTGAAGGAACCCAGGAAAATTTAGCTTGCAGAAAAGAAGACTTTGAAGGAACACGAGCACTTCCTTCCTTCAACGATTGAAAAATTGTTACATTAAAGGGAGGTTACACACATTCCATTTGATCCCAGAGGACAGAACTAAAAATGATCAGGGGCAGCTAGGGAGCACAGTGGATAGAGAGCCAGGCTAGAGACAGGAGGTCCTGCGTTCAAATGTGGCCTCAGACATTTCCTAGGTGTGTGAACCCTGGGCAAGTCACTTAATCCCAGTTGCCTTACCCTGAGAACGGATAACTTGGTTTTGATTCTAAGACAGAAAGTAGGGATTTAAAAATAAAATAAAATAAAAAAGAAAGCAATTGTGTACACATTTCAGAGAGGCAGTTGTTTTTGGTTGTTGTTTTTTGATTTTTGTCTGTATTATTCCCATTTTCTCTACCACTTTCTTAAGTCTATACAATCAACAAAACAATGCAGCCCTGATTTGTAGTGTTTGCTGATTTCCAAGGTGTAAATGCTCACACTGAAAATTTAACAGTTGATTCTCGGGAGCCTGTATGAACTGGCTGCCATGCACTGCTGGCAGGAGCCTAGATAAGTAATCAGTGGAGGGAGGGGTTGTGAAGGACTCCAAATGTCAATAGAAGAAATCTGAACTTTGGAATGGGTAACCCAGGTCCTGTGAGGGCTGAGGTCTTTGGGGGCATCCCAGGCAAAGGAGACCTCAAAGCAGGCAAAACTTTGCCCTCAGGAAACAGTTGAATAGTTTTTGTAGCTGCTAATAAAGTTAAATCCCTAATCTAGTTCTAGAGTCAGGCCCCAAGTAGGGCTTTCCTAGGGAGACAACAGTGCCAGTACTCCATAACAGAGCGTGTGTTGTGATGGCAGAAGCTATTGGCATTTGCCAACTGACCATATGATACTCAGGATGTTAGACAAGACAGTAAGAGTTTATGATGCTAGATTAGGTTTGGATCAAGGCAGGTCCCTTGAATAAAAAGTTGTGGGGGATTCTGGCACCTCTGTTAAAAGTCCCCCCTCCAGGTTATTCACACTTGTATGGCTGTTCCTGGAATCCTTGATCTGGTACTGAGCCAACCAAGGATTAGATCATTTAACTTTGGGCTAGTATTTTGCCTCACTCAGGGTTTTAAGCCTTTTTTTTTTTTTTTTTTTTTTTTTTTTTTTATCGTTGTTGTTCAGTTGTTTTCTCTCATGTCCAATTCTTGGTGACCTTGACAAAGATACTTGAGAGTTTGTCAGTTTCCTCTCTAGCTCATTTTACAGATGAGGAAACTGAGGCAAACAGGCTTGAGTGGCTTGCCCAGAGTCACAGAGCGAGCAAGAGACAAGATTTGAACTGAGGAAGATGAGTCTTCCTGATTTGAGGCCAGGCACTCTACCTACTGCAATGCTCAGCTGCCTCTACACTTTTATTCTCTGATCAGTGCCTATTTGTGTCTTCCTCCTCTCTTGCTCAACACTCTTTGCTCTCTCTTCTAGCCCTACCCTTCCCTTCCTTGCCCTACCTGAGAAGATAAGACCAAAGATCATGAAGAAAACAAGTCTAGAGAGCAATTGGACTCTGTTGGGTACTTCCTGCAGCTAGACAAATGCCAAGACACCCTGACTTTGTTTAAGCCAAGCACATGTTACCTACCGAACTCTTCTAATTAAGAATAAATTCAATAATAATAATAATTTGACATTCAATTTTCATGGTTCCTTACAGTTTATGAATCTAATTAGGCCCTCACAAGAATTCTTTGTGGGGAAAGGTAAAGATTATTAATGTGTTGTCCTTTGACAGAAGGACAGGAGGCAAAAGGTCCAAAAGCTAGTAAATGCAATACTGGAATTCTAATTCAGGCCTTTTGACATCTAATCTCTGCTAATCTTGTGTTCCTTCTCCTGAATAATTCATATATTTAAAATTGGAAAGGCCTATTAGGGCCTATTAGTTGGTCTAATCCAACCACACTATTTTACAGATAAGGAATCTGAAGCAGAGAAAATATGAGAGATTTATTGGTTCAAAGTCACAGAATAAATTAACGACACCACCAGCAGCAACAATAATGTGTTGTTCAGTTGTTTCAGTCATGCCTGACCCTTTATGATCCTATTTGGAGTTTTCTCTGCAAAGATACTGGAGTGATTTCCCATTTCCTTTTCTGGATCATTTTACAGATGAGGAAACTGAGGTAAAATGGGTTAAATCATTTGCCCAGGGTCACACAGTCAGCAAGGGCCTGAGGCTGGATTTGAATTTAGGAAGATAAGTCTTCCTGGCTCTAGGTCCAGCACTCTATTCATTGTGCCACTTAGTTGCCTCTTGAGGATTGCAAAGTACTTTATATATGTTAACTCATTCTATCCTCACAACAACACTGGAAAGTAGATACTTTATGATCCCCTTTTTTTCATAGGAGGAAACTATGGCAAACAGAGGTTAAGTGACTTGTTAATAAATGTTTAAAGGAGGATTTAAACTCAGGTCTTCCTGACCTCAGCTCCCACAGTCTATTCACTGTTCCATCTACATGCCAAATGGTAATTTAGGAGCAGAGATTTGAACCCAGGTCTCCTGCCTCCAAATTAAATCTTCTCACTGCATGTCATTGTCTCATATATCACCTTCCCAAGTTTTCAAAAAGGCAGAAGATGAAATGCCGCGTACAGAAGACAGCTAGTAGATCAGTTTGTCCCGGGAAGGAGAGAACATGACGGGGAATAACAGTGAAACGAGAATGTAAAGGCAGATAGATTTTGAAAGGCTTTAAATTCTAGCTCTAAAGAGTTGATTTTTGTCCTTCAGGTGACAGCACTGACAGTTTCTGAGAGGGGGAGAGTTCTGGTTCTGTGATATCAATCTGTCAGCTGTGTCGAAGATGAATGGAAGGGGACAGACTAGAAATGAAGAGTTCATTTAAGAAGCCATTGTATCACAGAAGTTCACAGTTTAATATGTCATCTTTGATGTTCTTTGTGTGTTGAAATGTTCATTTGTTGATACTTGTTAAACCCATAATAAAGAAATAAAACATGTTTAAAGAGGTTATTGCAGCAATCCAGGAAAGAGGGGATAGCGATCCATCAAAGGGAGAAAGTATGAATTTCCAAACCATCATTAAGATCAATTAAGACCATTGTACCATCTTCCTCTGGAATGCTTGTTCTATAATTAACAAACTTCTTTTCATATTTAAACTCTTCCTTCACTTATGAACAAGATGACTACCTTAAAGGAAAACAGATTGCCCGATTCCCACATACCTACTCCAGCAAAACACTGAAGCTCACACCGGACTGAATAATGATTGGTAAATCCAGTGAGAAACTTTTTCTACTCCAGAACTGGACAGTCAGCCAGAAGCCCATGGGCAATAGGGAAAGGGGATTTTCCAGCAGATTGAGGGCCAATGGATGGGGCCAGAGATAAGACACTTGTAGTCTGAGAAGTTCTGTGTCCTCAAGCAGCAAGAGTGTAGGTAGGGCTCATGAGAGAGCCCGAGGGTGGTTGGAAAGTCCCAAGGAGGGAAAACCTTGGAATCTTCAAGGAGCAGCAAGGTACTGACCAGTGGGAATAACAGCATACAGACATGGAAGGTCCATGCCCAGTGGCTCTGAATTCCCTGAAATTCTGTCCCGAAAAGCAGAGAGGGCCTAGAAGCCCCACTACTTTTTCCTCTGCTAAGATATAGCAAGACTTAACTTCAGGAAGTACAGACGTGTGCAGAAATAGGGTCAAGCATCCCACTGAAAAAGAAAGGCAAGGGCAGAGCCTGGCCCTGAAACAATGCCCCAATTCTGGAGCTAAACCTGGAGAAAAAAGTAAATCAAAGATAGTACCAACCAATAAAATATACATATATACACGTTTGTTGAATCGTTTCTAGTCATGTTTCACTGTTCCTGATTTTATTTGGGGTTTTCTTGGCAAAGATACTGGAGGGCTTTGCCATTTCCTTCTCTGTCTCATTTTACAGATGAGAAAATTGAGACAACCAGGGTCAGTTGACTTACCCAGGGTCATATAGCTAATAAATGTCTAAGGCTACATTGCGCTCAGGAGAACGAGTCCTTCTGGCTCCATATCCAGCCAATGTTCTGTCTACTACCCACTCAATTGCCCCAATATGTCTGTGTGTGTACCTACATCACATGTAATAAAATATATACATTTATTTTCAATTATATATGTGTATACACACACACATAATCTAGAGATCCCTGAAAAGAAGGAGTAGATGCTTTCTCTTCTCTGTATCTCCCATCTTCATACTAGGGAAATTCAATATACACATACTGATATTCTCTCAAATGCCTTTACTTCCTAATTCCTCAGTCTTTTTGGTTCCCGTGACCTCTACTCCTCCTCAGATATACACAGAGATGGTCAAACCTTTAATCTTGTCCCAAGTGTCCCATTTCTGTGTTCATGAATTCTGAAATCCCTTTATTTCGTCATAGTCTTTATTATTCCCACTTCCTCTATGCCTTATCTTCCTCATGATCTCCCTTGCATTCAGCCCTCAGTTCTTTCCCAGGCTTTCCCAGGCTGCCACTCTTGCACTGCCTAGACTTTCCTCTTTTCCATCTCTCCATCTCTTCATCCCTTAATGGACCAGCAATGCAGTATCTTCTTCTGTAGATCCCTTGCCCTCTTTGACTTGTCACTGATTTCATTTTGCCAAATCCTAAGCCTAGTTTCCTGCTAGTATCCCCTTCCTTCATTCTTATCTATGTATTGATGAACAGAGGTAGAAGAAATCATGCTGACTGGGTTCATTGTAGATTCATTTTTTCTTAGTAGTAATTCTCTATGTTCATGAGATCCCACATCTGCTCCTACAAATGTAAAGAGAGATGGGGATAGGGACTGGACTTGATTTTCCTGGCACTGTGAACTCCCTGGTGAAAAAAATCCCCTCTGCTTCTGCAGGTCAATATTTTCTCTAAGATTTATAGTCTCAGAGAGTTGTCTAGAGCACCACGAAGCTGAGTGACTTGCCCAGGATCACGCAGCTAGTATGTGGCAGCCATTGAACCCAGCTTTCTCTGTCTCTAAGGCTGGTTCTCTAACCATTATACTACACTTTTATGCCTCAACCTTCTCCAACTTCTACCATGTATGTATGTGAAACCCCTTGAAGTAGAAGAAATAAAAAGAACAAAAGTGGAAGTCTAATAAAAGACAGCTTTCCCAGCCACAATTAGGGGGAAAGAGAGCAAGGGCAGAACTACACAAAACTTATATCCTCCCTACATTAACACGTAACATGAGAAGGAACATGGGAAGCTGGGAAAGAGAGTTCTGGGGAGCAAAATTCTAATTACACAGTATTTATATGTATATGTACACACATACACACAATTGACATATATTACTTATTTCCATACAAGTTATTTTTCCCTTCCCTCCTTAGTAGAATTTAAATTCCTTGAAGGAAGAGATTATTTAATTTTTGTCTTTGTATCATCCAGTACCTAGCAAATAGTAGACACCCTTCAAATAGTAGATATTTAATAAGTGCTAATTGAATTAGATCGAAGTAGCAAAGTAGATAAAGCACCTGGAATCAGGAGGACCTGGGTTCAAATGTAGCCCAAGTTACTTCTTAGCTATATGACACTGGGCAAGTCACTTAATCCCATATTGCCTAGTCCTTACTGCTAGAATTTATACTAAGAGAAAAAAATAAGCATTTTCTTTAAAGAGTTTAATTGGATTGAACTGAATCACAAAGTAGGAATATAATTTTTGGGTCAAAAACTGGTGCCTTTTTTGTGGATTTCAAAGAATTCAGAGGCGATATAAATAGGGTTCCCTGGCCTAAATTCTAGAGAACCATACATTATCAAGTAAGAAAATGACTTGAGGGAAGTTGAATCAAAAATTCTGATGACCTAAATGTTTCCTAAGTGAAGAACGGGAAGGGCAAGTGAATAAATTTTTAGATGGCACCTACTATGTTCCAGGTACTTTATTAATATCATATGATCCTAACAACAGCCTAGGAGGTAAGTGCTATTGTTATTTATATTTTACAGTTGAGCAAACTGAGGTAAACAGAGGTTAAATGACTTACCCAGGGTCACACAGCTATTAAGCATCCGAAGCTGGATTTAAACTTAGTCTTCCTGACTCCAGGTCCTGCACTCTAGAAGAAAAAAAAAATAAAGATAACATCATCTAATGAGACTAAAGTGACTTTGAAGAGAATTCAATGGCCAATTTGTATCTTTTAAAAATGTATACAGGGACAGGTAGGTAGTACAGTGAGTAGAGAGCCAGGCCTGGAGTTCAGTGGGCTTGGGTTCAAATCTGGCCTCAGACCCATCTAGGTGTGTGACTCTGGGCAAGTCACTTAACCCAACTGCCTAACCTTTGTCTCTCTTTTGCCTTAGAATTCATACTAAGTATTGGTCCCAAGGCAGAATAGAGGTAAGGGCAAGGCAATTGGGTTAAGCTAGGTAGTGTCTGAGGCCACATTTAAACCAGGATCTCCTACCTCGAGGCCTGGATCTCTATCTCTTGAGCCACTTAGCTGCCCCCTCCCCTTGTTTTTAAATATATATATATATATATGGAAAGAAGAATGGATAACAAAGGCTAAATACAAAAATGTGTCATGGTCCTACAGGAAAAGCACCAGGAATGCTTAGAATTAGCTAAAGTTTTAAATAAATGTGAAAGAAAACAAAAAAAGAACTTTTTTTTTAGGTTGTAAAAACAAGAAGAAAATCAAAGAGACAAGAATTCCTTAAGGAGTCTACAAATACTTGCTAAGCATCTCTCAGGGACTAGTTAATGGAAATGTTAAAGACAAAACCAAACAGGAGTGGATATCTAGGTGGCTTAGTGAATGGAGTGCTGCCCTGAAGTTGGGAAAACCTGAGTTCAAATCCAGCCTCAGATACTTTCTCGCTTTGTGTGAACCTAGGCAAGTCACTTAACCCTGTTTGCCTCAGTTCCTCATCTATAAAATGAGCTGGAGAAGGAAACGCTAAACTGTTCCTGTATCTTTGCCAGGAAATCCCCAAATGGGGTCACAAAGAATTAGACATAACTGAATGACAAGGACAAAAATTACATGATAAGCGTATTAGAGAGCGATAACACAAATTATCAGATGAAGTCTAAGGGAGAAAGTCTCTACAAGGTAGGTGGTGGGGTTGAGAGAAAATCAGAAAGGATTCCTGGAGGAGGGGGAAGAAGAAAAGGAAAATTGGTGGAGAATGAGACTTCCTTCTCCTCCTGTACAGGCTGCTTTACATCTCCTGGGGGGACTTGCTGCCTAATATACAGTTTTAGCAATCCAGAGGAGTAACTAATCATGGCCTCCCATCTGACATGCTGACTCTCTCTCACATACTCTACTCAATTCACTTTCCTTTAAATTCTCCTCCATCCCATCTCACTCAGGGACAAAGATGGCCATACACTTGAGCTTACTATCACCCCAAAATTTATCACTTCATTCAAGAATTCTGAAATCCCCAAATCTGATCAAAATCTATTAGTTTTTCACCACTCCTTCTTCTTTCCCCTATCAAACTTTATCTACACCATAGCCTCCAAGTCTACACCATAACCTCCAATTGCTTGATCCTTCAATTTTCTCCTAGGTCATCTCTCCTGCACTAGCCACACTCCTCTTTTCACCCCTTGGTAAACCAATTCAACTCTACACTGCCTTTCTCTCTTGGATCCCTAGTCTCCTTATCATTTTGGCAATGCTGCCCTGCCTAGACTTAAAAGACTCCCATCATCTGCTACTTTTATTCTTATATATGTGCTATTGATTGAAGGTGAAGAATATCATGCAATTATTCTAATTAGTTTCATTATAAACTTTTACTACACAATCTCAACCAGATTCTCACTGCTTTTAGGCCATACTTGCCTTATCAACTTACCACCTTATCCCACTCTCTACAGTGGCTCTTCCAAAACTTTTCTCTTCCTCCTCAAATCTCCCATGGTTTCTTCTCTCATATCTTGAGGGAAAAAGTTGAGGCCCATCCCCTCTTTCTCATCTCATATTGCTCTACCATTATTTCCTCCTTCACCCCTGTCACTACTGGGGGCTATACTTACCAAGGTTAACTCCTCTACTTGCCTTGACAATCCTATTCCATCTCATCTCTTCCAATAGACTGCTCTCCTCCATTTCTACTTATTTTCAAATTTTCCCTGCCTACTGGCTCATTCCCTGCTTTTTACAAACATGTCCATATTTCCTCCATACTCAAAAAATCTCCTTTGGTCCTTCCAACTCCATCCCTCCTAATTATTATCCCCTATCTCTTCTGCTCTTTTCAGCTAAATTCCTTTAAAAGGTCTTTTACAATAGGTGTCTCTACTTTTATCTGATCTCACTCTCCTCCTAACCCTTTATAATCTGGATTCCGATCTTATCATTCCACCAAAATTTCTCTCTCTGTAATTACCAGTGATCTCTTAGTTGTGAAATGCAGTGGTCTTTTCTCAGTCCTCATTTTCTCAGACTTCTCTACAGCCTTCCATTCTCTTGAAATCTCTCTCCTCCTTGATACTCTCTTTTCTCTAGGTTTCTTTTGGACACTACTATCTTCCTATGTATCTGTTTACTCATTATCACCTTTACTGGTTAATTCATCAACATATTAAAATCATCTCATTATCAATAAAATTTTATAATAGTCCTGGGATATTTTATTTGGGGATCACTTTCAGGGGGCAATTGGTAGATTCCTTTAATTTCTATTTTCCCCACTTTGTTGGAGGATATCAGGATAGTTTTCCCTGATGATTTCTTATATGGTGTACAAAGATCTTTTTTTTTTAACCATGGCTTTCAGGTATTCTCATATTCTTAGAGTATCACACCTGGATTTATTTTATAGGTCAGTTGTTTTTTCAGTGAATTTTTCAGATTTTTTTCATTTTTTTGTTTTGTCTCATTGTTTCCTGATGTCTTATGAAGTCATTGGCTTCTGTTTGTCCAATTCTAATTTTTAGAGAATTATTTTCTTCCTTGAGCTTTTGTGTTTCATTTTCCATTTGATCTATTCTAATTTTTAGGGAGTTGTTTTCTTCAGTAGAGTTTTTTCTAAGCTATTGACTCTTCCTATCAATTCTCTTATTATTTGATTTTTTAAACTATTCAAGTTCTTCTAGGAGTTCTTTTGGAGGCTGACACCTTTTCTCACTTTCCTTTGTTTCTTTTTTGCCACTGAATTTGTATTTTGTTCCCTGTCACTAAAGCAAGTTTTTAAGATTAGATTTTTTTCTTCACCTTTTCTCCATTTTTCTAGTTATTACTATTTTTTAAATTATCCTATCTATCTGTTGAGGTTCTGCTCTGCTACTGGGCTAGAGGGAACATTATTCTGAGCTTGCAGTGGGGCCTTTTCTGGTGCTTGGAATAGACTCAGCTGTCTTTGGGTCCCACAGTGTGTATTAGTGGCCCAGATGGAAAGGGAACAGGTGGGAAGGAGAGTTGGGTCAGTGTGGTAACTCTCTTTCATCTCTTTTATGGAACCACTAATACTAGGGTGCTTGAAGGGGGTTTCACTCAGATGGTAGATGACTGGGGAGTGTGTGCCAACCCTCAAAGGTTAGAGGGAAGGCTTACACACAAGATGAGGTATGTGGAGACCCAGTTCGATCTTGCCCAGAATCAGGGTTCATGGAAGCCTCCCCCTTGACTGGTCTTTAGCACTATGGGGGTCTGGCTCAAAGATGGATTCAGCCAGACAAAGCTGGTTGACTTCCTTCCCCTCTTGTCTCTCAATAATCCTGGAATGTTATCTGAGTGCTGAAAGTATTTATTAAGAATATCAGGGTGATTAATAAGGGTGGTGGTCAGAGGAAATAGATTGTCCTAAATGTCTAACCCCAGGTCCGTCACTTTGGGGAGCCAATTTAATCTCCTATCCAAAGCTTCACCTTCCCTTCCCTCAATCTCTATATCTAGTCTATAAACTAGAATTATATTCCTGTAGAAGAGGATCTCTCTGTACAGTGAGGAATAGGATGAGGGGTTTGGGGGATCTACTCCCAGATAGAGTCCAGAAATCCCCAGTGGACAGGATGATATAGTCTTGGTCATGGGAATATGTATGCTGACAGAGAATAGGGTATCTGGATTCAATTCCAGTCAGGGAAATCCACAGGTTCACCTCATGTGCACTGAAGGTTCTCAGTGGATTCTTCAGCGTCTCCTGGCTCTTTGGATTTTGGCTTCCTAATTAGGACTTTGGATTCTGGTGAGATTTGCTTTCAGATTCACATTTGTGATCTGGAGACATTAAGTTAAAATTAGGGTATTTGTAACTAGGTAGTACTTTCTGTCTCATTATCTACATTTTTCCACTTTCACTCTTTCTACCTCTTTGAAAATAAAACTTCTAAAAGACATTTTGACTTAAGCTGTAATATTTTTAAATCAGCGACTACAATATTACTTTAGAACTTTCATATTTAGCATAAAACCTAAATTTTAAATTCTTACAATATTCAGGTCTTTTCAAAGTAATCAGCCCTTTTGATGTACTGCTGATTTGGAACTGTGGAGTTCTGGAGTTTGCCTGGTATTTGCATATCATAGAGTCATAGAGTCAAAAACCTTGACAGCAGTAATTAGATGGTTTCCCCTGATTTCACACATATTACCAGGATATGATTTTTGGTTTAATATAAGGTACATTTTATAAATTATGCTCCTTTGATCTTTTGGTTGGTTTATGCAAGACTTCCAGGTTCCTCTTTGCAATCTTATTTCCTTCTATTGCCCCCTTATGCTGACTACTTATAAACTTATTATACCCACTAGAAGATGAAGATGGCCAGGGAGATCAGAACAAGATCTAATTTTAACATGAAACCAAAATCTCATCTCCTACAGGAATCCTTTCTCAACCCCTCTTAATCCTAGTTTCTTTCCCTTTCTTAATTATTTCTTATTTATTTTGTGTAGAGTTTGTGTGTACATATTCATTTGCTTGTTATCTCTCCCATTAGATGGTGAGTTCCTTGAAAACAAGAACTGTTTGAAGGGCAGATAACTATTGAACTTGACTGAAATATATCGGGACAAAGCTGGGAAGGTAGGATGGTGTCAGTGTGTGAAGCATCTTAACAGTGGAAGGAAGAACACCAACCTACTCAACTTCTTTTTTGGCATCTATTTCCTTTATTCAGAAGGACCATCAGATTGGAAAAGAAAGAATGAAAATGTTAGAGTTCAAACCCAAATATAAGTAAAGAATTGATAAGTGAGCACTTGACTGTGATGAATGAGTTCAAGTCGCCTGGTCCAATTAAACTGCATCAAGGCACTGCAGAAATTGATGGATGATTGCTAAATCACTGTTAGTGATCTTTGAAAAATCTTAGAGTGTAGGAATGATTGTATTTAACTGTAAGCTGCTTAGATTTTTAAAAATCAATTCATAACAAATATGCATCAAGCATTTCCTTTTTTTAATGCACTGGGCTAAGCACTGGGGGAAATATCTAGATATAAGACAGCATTCTCATACTTGGAGGTGACAGTTTAATAGAAGAAAGAAACACAAAGATAAGTAACTATAATGCATGAGATTATTGGACTAGAGCTGTGATTTCTTTGGTACAGGGAGCTTCTGGTGAAAAAAATTATCTCTTTTTTTCAAGATTAATTTATTATTTTAGAATATTTTCCCATGGTTATGATCCATGATTTTTCGCACCCCTCTCCCCTCCCACTCCTGGGGCTGACAAGCAATTCCACTGTGTTATACATGTATCATTGTTGAAAACCTATTTCCATATTATTTTTATTTACAGTAGAGTGATCTTTTAATGCCAAAACCCCAATCATATATCCATCGAACCAAATGATTGGTCATATGTTTTTCTTCTGTGTTTTTGCTCCCATAGTTCTTTCTCTGGATGTAGATAACATTCTTTCTCATAAGTTCCTTGATATTGTCCTGGATCATTGCATTGCTGCTAGTAGGAAAGTCTGTTATATTTGATTGTACCATAATGTTTCAATCTCTGTGTACAATGTTCTCCTGGTTCTGCTCATTTTGCTCTGCATCAATACCTAGAGCTCTTTCTAGTTTACATGGAATTCCTCCAGTTCATCTATTTTTTTAAAACCCTTACCTTCTGTCTTAAAATCAATACTATGTTTTGGTTCCAAGGCAGAAGACCAGTAAGGACTAGGTGATGGGGGTTAAGTGACTTGCCCAGGGTCACCCAGCTAGGAAGTGTTTGAGGTCAGATTTGAACCTGGGACCTCCTATCTCTAGGCCTGGCTCCCCATCCAGTGAGCCATCTACCTGTCCCAGAAATTATCTCTTTTGAAGCAAACCAACTCAGAGATTAAGTGATTTGACCAGTGTCACACATTCAGTATCTGTCAGAGGCTGCCAGTGCTGCCAGCTTCAATCCTTGACTAAGATGGCAGTAAAATAAAATACTTTATTTTTTAAAAAATCCTTACCTTCTGGCTGTATGTTGGTTCCAAGGCAGATGAGTAGTAAAATCCAGGTAATTGAGGTTAAATGACTTGTCCAAGGTCCCACAGCCAAGAAGTGTCTGCAGCCACATTTGAACCCGGGACCTCTTGCCTCTTGGGTCTGGCTCTCATTCCACTGAGTCACCTAGCTGTTCCTGTAGATGCATGGACTAGAAAAATCCAAATAAAGTTCTGTGTGAGGGCTGGAAAGGAATGTCATCCCTATGTATCAGAAACTGAATGATTCTTGGAAAAGTTCTAGAATGCATTATTACATAAGGGATGGTTTGGGAACACTTAGAATGTTTATTGTTTGGGGATTTTGATGAGAAAACGGAGATCCAAAGAAAAGTGAGTTATTCAAAGGCACATAGGTAGCAAGGGGGTCTGGACTCAAGCACAGAATCTATCAGTCCAAATTTAGGGCTCCTTAAGAATGGATAGATCTAGGGAGCAGCTTACCTAGATTTCACCAAGACCTCTAATCAGATCTTGTCTGTACAGTCCTATCTGAGTAAGCTCATTGGCTTTTCTTCAATGAATAATCCAATTGCCAGCCTTTCCCACTATGCTTATACCACAACTAAAAGTCTACTTGGCCCAGTAATATCTGATGCTTCTCCCACAGGGTGATCAGTGAGCAGCTTATGGCCAAAGGCTGAATGCAAACTGCTATTTCCTTCAGGCATCTAGGAGTCCTTTCTTCTGAAAAAATCCAACTTGTGGTCACTTTTTCCTTTTCCATCTCAATTCCTTTACATTTATTTGCCCTAATCCCCCTAATAGAGATAAACTGTCCTTTAAAAAGACTAGGCGGTGTGAAAGTGTATTGGATTAGGAGTCAGTAGATCCAGGTTCAAATCTTGATTTTGTCACTTAGGAACATGCCCCCTTTCCAAGCTTCAGTTCTCTCATCTGATCTCTACTTCTGTATATGAGGTGTTCAGGGAGGGCTGGCACCTCTGGTGTCAGGGCTTGCTGAGCCCTTTTCAGGTCTGCTCATCTCTCTTTGGTGTCTACTTTTTACCCAATTTTCACTTGTGACTTCAGGAAGTTCTAGCATACCCAAGCAAAACCATCTTGGCAGATGGGCTGAACCAGGTTCAGGGTAACTGACAGGCCTCAAACTCATCAATGAGGTGGGGATTGTCTACCTCAAGCAGGTAAAGACTTCCCCTGGTGGGACTTGTCCCAGCAGTCATGAAGGCAACAGAAGCAGGGGCTGTGAAGTGCTTAGAACTTGGTTATTGACTTCATCTAAAACTGTCTTGACTTTTATCTTGCCACTAGACTTTGATGAGACTGGAAAAGAGAGGGGCTGATGGCTTTAAGCAACTCTGCCTCATTTAAATCTAATTCAAGAATAAGTCAAGACATCACCCTGTGATGTCACTGGTCCCCTTCCAAAACGAAGCGGGAATGACAACTTTTTAAAAGAACTTTTACCTTTTGTCTTAGAATTGATACTAAGTATTGGTTTCAAGGCAAAAGAGCAGCTAAAGCTAGGCAAGTGGAGATAAATGACTTGCCCAGGGTCACACAGTTAGGCAATATCTAAGGCCACATTTGAACCCAGGATCCTCAGGACCTCCCAATTCCAGGCCTGGTAGTCTATCTACGATGCTGCCTAGCAGCCCCTTTGAATAACATCTCACTCTAAGTTTATTATCCTATAACTAGTGAATACATATAAGGCCAGTGAAGACTTCTGAACTCCAAATGGAACTAAAATTTATGACAGTGAATTAGGATATAAAGATAATTAATCCACAAAAATTGCTTTACACTGAATAGTGATAATGGGCAGCCTTCCCTCCACCCCCACCCCCACCCCCCATTTTCTTCCTTAGAATTCCTAACTTTCTCTTAAGCACAGTTCAGGTCTCTCCTCCTACAGGAGTCTTTTAACTTTTTTCCATATTATTTAACTTATTTTTTTTAGAATATTTTTCCATGGTTACATGATTCATTTTCTCTCCCTCTCCTCTTCCCTCCCCCCTCCTAGAGCTGACAAGCAATTCCACTGGTTCATACATGCCTTATTACTCAAAACCTATTTCCATATTATTCATATTTGTAACAGAGTAATCTTTTAAAAACCACAACCTCAAATCATATGCCCATATAACCAAGTGATAAACCATGTGTTTTTCTTCTGCGTTTCTACCTCCTCAGATCTTTCTCCAGATGTGGATAGCATTCTTTCTCATAAGTTCCACAGAGATGTTCTTGCTAAATGCATTGCTATTAGAAGCAGAGTTTATTATATTTGATTGTCCCACAATGTTTCTATTTCTGTGTACAATGTTCTCCTGGTTCTGCTCATTTTGCTCTGCATCAGTTCATGAAGGTTGTTCCAGTTCATATAGAAATCAAGCAGTTCAAGGAGGTCTTTTAAAAAAAAATCCCTTTCCCACTCTCTTCCTAATTTTTCGTGTTCTTTCCAACTTGAACTTGATTTATACAACTTTTTTTTTTTTAAACCCTTGTATTCGGTGTATTGTCTCATAGGTGGAAGATTGGTAAGGCTAGGCAATGGGGGTCAAGTGACTTGCCCAGGGTCACACAGCTGGGAAGTGGCTGAGGCCGGATTTGAACCTAGGACCTCCTGTCTCTAGGCCTGACTCTCACTCCACTGAGCTACCCAGCTGCCCCCGATTTATACAACTTTGCATATACTTTGTACATATCCCTCTTTGAGAGCAGATTATTGCCTTTTTTTTGTCTTTAAATGCATAGCTTAGCATTGTACTACACACATAGTAGATGATTAATAAATGCTTGCTGTTTGACTTTCAAGGAAGTGTCTTTAGGCCAGAGACGATGCCTTTTTTTTTTCTTCTTTATTTCCCTAGACCTGGTATAGCACTTAGTATTTAATACAGGTTTGTTGAATCAACTTGGATTACCTTTTCAAAATTAACTTGCTTTTAAGTTTTTATTCAATGGAATGCATTATGTGCTTAGATTTAACAGTTGATATTAGATAATTTATGTTTTTTCATTCCTTTTGCATGATGAAATAGTGACAAAGTTACATATATACATGTATATATTGTTATAATTATGGGAGGTCTCTTGATCTATTTGAGATGGTAAATTGATGTACAGAGAGAAATAAGATGACCCTTCTCCCTTATAACAGTTGCCCAGGCAGGATCCTTCAGGTCTAAGAGGTATATCCCTTCAGGACCCACCTGGGGTTAATTGATATGTTGATTTGGGCTCTTTAGCTAGGATAACACCTTGTATTCTGACTGCGATTTCTCCCTTCCCAAAACAAGCTTTGACACTGCTTTAGGAAGGTACTTTAAACTTTATATTAAACAAGAAAGATAAGGGTAAAGGACTGTGGTATAGGAGACCCTATTCTAATGATTACTAATGAAATATCAACTGCTAGCAGATGAAGAATCAATGTAGCTTCCCTCTGGTTCAGCCTGGCCAGGACTAAACCAGAGTAGGTAAACTGCTGGGATATCTTTGACTTCTTCTTCAATAGATCTTCAGCCTTACAGTTGAGTTATTTCCACCCTTTCCACCCTCTTCTTTGTCTCCTGCCCACTTCCCGGATCCCTCCCGGACCCTGGGAAACCTAGATATCTAGATGATGTAACTCCTAATATCTAGGGGTAGTAGACACCAAGGTGGTGGTCAGGTACAGGTTGGCATGGTATCTCAAGTACAGGAAGAGTTTGCAGAGAGATGTTTGCACCCTCTCACTCCAAGACCAGGATCCACCGAACTCCAGCCTCAGCACAGGTCAAAGACCCAGAACTTCTGCTCAGGGTTCTCAACATGCCTTTTGCATGACTTCCCTGGGAACATTCCATCCAACTGACTTATTTGTCAATCAAAGTTGATCTTCAAGCTCCCAGAGATTCAATATAACAATATACATATATATTTGCATGTGTATATATTCTGTTTAATTGGGGACTGCCCTAAAAGGACCTAATATGCACAATATACTCTGCTTGGTATCCTTCCTTGGTGAGCCTGTTTCTGAAGGTGTTAGAGCCAGGTGGCTCTTTAGTTCTTCATTTCTTTTTTTTTAAAACATTTATTAATATTTATTTTTTGAAGAGTTAACATGGTTACATAATTCATGCTCTTACTTTCCTCTTCACCCCTCCCCCCCCCCCCCCCCGGCTTTCCAACTCCCCCCATGGCAGATTTGTATTTCCACTGGTTTTAACATGTATCATTGATCAAGACCTATTTCCAAATTGTTGATAGTTGCATTGGTGTGGTAGTTTCGAGTCTACATCCCCAATCATGTCTTCCTCAACCCATGTGTTCAAGCCATTGTTTTTCTTCTGTTTCCACTCCTGCAGTTCTTCCTCTGAATGTGGGTAGCGTTTTTTTCCATAAGTCCCTCAGAATTGTCCTGGGTCATTGCATTGCTGCTAGTACAGAAGTCCATTACATTCGATTTTACCACAGTGTATTGGTCTCTGTGTACAATGTTCTTCTGGCTCTGCTCCTTTCACTCTGCATCAATTCCTGGAGGTCTTTCCAGTTCACATGCAATTCCTCCAGTTTATTATTCCTTTGAGCACAATAGTATTCCATCACAAGCATATACCACAATTTGTTTAGCCATTCCCCAATTGAAGGGCATATCCTCATTTTCCAGTTTTTTGCCACCACAAAAAGCTCTAGTTCTTCATTTCTGAGCATTTGAATGTGTTCTTTTTTCCATGCACTTCCTGCCACTGCCTTAATTTCATTGATCTCTTTTTCATTTGCTCTAGTATTTGCCTCCCTGAGCTGTTTCCTGAGGCTCTCAATTAGCGTATCTTTCTCATCATTCCCCCTTTCCTTTTCCTGTGCAAACACATATGTGGCCTTCTGTTTTAGTTTATCCAGGCTCCGAAGTTCCCAACCTGGGTAATTATCAGTAAAATACTTCTTAACCTGGGGTTAAGTATCCCATACAAATATTCGTTTTACATGGTCCACGGTGGTATCCTCTAATACATTCATGCCTAGGTACATCTCAGCTGCCTCAATGATGTAAGAATTAAAATTTAGTTATTATAGCTATATATTAAAATTATGTGGCCGCCAGGAATCAACAATTAGGTTGATTCCGTAATTAAATCAGACCCAAGTCAGCATCGGGTTGAAGAATTTATTACAATCAGGTAAGTAAAGTAGGGATAAAGAGAAAAGGGAGGTTAGAAGTCTAATCAAATGAAGCTGTAAGCCACAGGGCCCAACAGCCAGACAGGCAGAGTTTAGCAGAGTTTAGAATTGGCCCAGCTAGGCCAAGGAAGCCAGCCTAACTTACCCACGTGACAATACAGAGTGTAAGCTGTCTGTGATCTCAGGAGATGCTTCTTCCTCCAGTTCCAGACGGCAACTGCCCCCACAGGAAGTTCATTCACTTACTTAAAGAGAATGTGTCTTTCATCACTTCCTGTGGTCCACCTCTAATTCAAATGGACAAATGGCAGTTTCTACATTGATTTGGACTGCCCAAAGGGCAGTCCCTTATTCTTGATTTGTTACTTATTGTCACGTGTGGGTAACTCGTCTCCCCTCCCCACTAAGGGAGGTGGGAGTGACATCATTAGCACGCCTGGGTTGAGTAGATTTTTGACTATTAATGGGATCTGGCTAATTCTATTTACACAATGATATGGTCTAAAAATGTTGCTGGGGTCTCCTGTGCAGTCTGCCTTATTCTTTCAAACTTGGACCACGAATTAGGAAGCCTTGAGTTTTTCTCCATGACTTTAAGTAATGATTTTCTCACCTGCTTTAACATCCTGTATATTGGAACTGAATTGAGGTCCAGTTCCTCCCAGGCTACCAGTCATGGTGTCATCCCCTCAGTATTCCTGGCCTCTTCTATGAGCTTATTCTTATCATGGTTGGACAAGATCTCTCCCAACACATACCAACAATTCTCAAAGTCCAGGTCATGTGCCTTAACAAATACCCTAAATATCTTTACAAACTTTCCAGCATTGTCATGGAAATTGGGAATTTTTCTCTTCAAATTTTCCACATCCTCTGTTCTAAACATAGTGTGCTGTCTTACATGGAAAATCCCATCATCTCTTACAATCAGAAGGTCACAAAGGGGGAAAAAGGTTAACAGGTTTGTCACCCTAATTCAGTTCCTGTTGCTCTAACTCAGCCTTAGATTTAACATTTTTGCCAGGATTTCCAGTATGAGAAAGTACAGTCACATTGCCAGCATTATTAGGACCATAAGCACCACCATTTTGTATGTACAATTCCAAATTATCCATTTTAATTTGCATCATCCGTAACATCTGTTATGTCTCAGAATCCCTACAACACCAGGTCACTACAATCTTACAACAATAAGTAACATGAAAAAACATCCACCTCAATTTATAAACAATATAGCCAGTGAGAACAACAATTGGTGTATGTGATATAACATTGAGAACATTAATGGTAAGAATAGGTTGGGTCAATTCAATATCTATCATACCCCTACAATACCTGGGTATGATCTTGAACCACAGGTAGGGAATGAATAGTATCCCTTGCCACAACCCTAAGATAAAATAATCAATACACTCTTCCAATAACATTGTCCCAAACATCGATAAAACCGACCAGTTGTTTACAAATACCGTGGTATTATTAACTACAATGACTAACAACAATAACAATTACAATTAAACACAAGAATAATAAACTAGAGGAATTTCATGTGAACTGGAAAGACCTCCAGGAATTGATGCAGAGTGAAAGGAGCAGAGCCAGAAGAACATTGTACACAGAGACTGATATACTGTGGCAAAATCGAATGTAATGGACTTCTGTACCAGCAGCAATGCAATGACACAGGAGAGTACTGAGGAACTTATGGTAAAGAACACTACCCACATTCAGAGGAAGAACTGCAGGAGAGGAAACATAGAAGAAAAACAACTGCTTGAACACATGGGTTGAGGCGGACATGATTGGGGATGTAGACTCGAAACTACAACACCAATGCAACTAACAACAATTTGGAAATAGGTCTTGATCAATGACACATGTTAAAACCAGTGGAAATGTGCATCGGCCAGGGGTGGGGGGAGTGCGGGGGGTGAAGGGGAAAGTAGGAGCATGAATCATGTAACCATGTTAAAAATAAATATTAATAAATGTTAAAAAAAATTAAACACAAATAACAGAGAGCAAAACAAACAAACAAAAATGCTGAAAAACCCTTTCTCTGGGAGTATTCCAGCCCTGATAGTATTTTGGCTTCCCACAGAGATTTTATCAATGACCTGGGGTTGGGGGGTAAGCAGTTCTGAGTAGCTCACCACTGGCTGAGAACTTTCAGCTCACAGCCAATGGCTGAACCCTCCCCACGGAATGTTCAGAGCCTCCTGACTTCGAATCTAGCTCTGAGGTCTCCCAAGGAATCAGTTACTGCTTCCCCATTCCATGTGGAATTCTCCAGCCCTTCCTGTTAGGTCTAATACCAATACTAAGCTAATAACTAAATAATAATCTTCCTCACAACATGAGCATTTGAATGTGCTCTTTTTTCCATGCACTTCCTGCTGCTGCTGACAAACCCTTTAACTGGTTGGCAAGGGAATATGGTCTCTCTCCTCATTTCTCCATCCTGGCTTCCCCGATTTCTTTCAAGTCCTACCTAAAATTCCACCTTCTATAGGAAGCCTTTTCCAATCTTTTTGATTATTTTTTTTTTAACTTTCTATCTTGGTATCAACTCTAAGACAGAAGGTCTAGGGCTAGATTAAGTGATTTACCCAGGGTCATACAGCTAAGAAGTATCTGAGGTCAGATTTGGCACTCTATCTACTGTTGCACTTAGCTGGTCCTAAGCTGAGGAAAACAGAGTGAAGTGACTTGTCAAGGGTCACACAACTAATAGATGTGTGAGGCCAAATTTGAACTTAGGAAGATGTCTTCCTGACTCCAAGCCTGACACTCTTTGTGTCACCTAATGGCTCCTTTTTCCCAATCATAATTTTAGTACCTTCTCTCTATTGATTATTTCTAGCTTATCATGTCTATAGCTTGTTTGTATATAGAAGCATGCTATCTCTCCCATTAGATTGTGAACTCCTTGGATTCAAGGACTGTCTTTTTATCATTCCTTGTGTTCTCAGCACGTTAGAACAGTGCTTTGTACCTACTCAAACACTTAATGAATGTTTCCAGACTGACTGATGCAGAAAAGGCACTAATAGACAAAGACTTTCTAGACTTAGTGGCTTTTGAATGAGGGACAAGATGTGCTATGAACCTCCAAAGGCTGCACCTGCCTTATCTACTTACAGAGACTACCATGTGGACATGAATGCATGACTGCCTCTTCTTCTTCTGTCCCTGCAATGCTCATTCTTTTCTGATTTGAGGTGAATGAGGATGAGAATGGAATGAAATCAGAGATTATAATTTTATAAGCATTGAGAGGTTCTGCAACAGCAGCTCATGGCCAGGAGCCACAAAGGAGAAGCCCTGAGGAGTCACTTTCTTGATCCATTCTAGAAGAAGATACACCCAACAACTGAGACACTGTGCCCTGAAAGCAAGTTTAATCAGCTGGGTCACACCCAGAAAATGAATTTGGTGCAGGGTAATGGCAGTACAGTATTCACCACTTTAATTTTGAATCTACTCTCCCCAGGCACCATGGTGATAGAGAGAAGTTTCTGATTTTAGAGGTTTTTCTACTTCTTCCAATATCTTCTCAGTATGTATCCCTTTATAAAAGCTAATTGTTATGAATTTGTCATTCATGATATTGAAAAGATTGTTAGTCAAAATGATGTCGTTATCACTGGCTGATAATATTGAGAAAATAGTAACTGGTTGATTGATATTGGGAACAAAGAGAACAAATGAAGGTTTTTGAACTATAGGACTAGAGAGATAATACTCTCAGCTTCTCAAGGTTATATTTTGAACTCTGAGGGGGCAAAGAGGTTCTTGCTCTAGGGAACCAACTAGAAATTTAAATAGGTGTTGGGAAAGTGGACCTGGAACCTCTGTATGTGTGTAACAAAGGCTCTTAAACCCTTGGGGTCTGGGGCATATAATGATTCCTGAACATAAACTCACTTGGCTGAACTCACAGAGTACTAAAGGCATGTAAACGGTTAAGGCAGTTGTCACATAAATTCCCACAAACAGACAAAAGCTGGTTGAGGGAACAAGTTGACAAGCACTTATTAAGCCACTACTACATGCCAACACTGTACTTTTGGATAATAAGAAATGCAAAAACAAAACAAAAAATGCCTACTGTTAAGGATAAAAGAGGAGGACACTAAAGTTCGGGGGGTGATCTTTCCTTGCTGAGTGACAGAGGGGTAAAAGGTGATTGAGGTAATAGGAGAGGAATGAAAGGGATGACTGGGTTTAGGGAGGAATGGACAAAGTGGTGTTAGGATGGTAAGGGTACAGGGTGAGGTGTTCAGGAGAGGCAGCTGACACAGACTACACACCCAGGCTGGAGACAGAGGATATTGGGGTAATAGGCTGGACTCTTCTGGGCAGGAAAGTTGCTTTTACATACATAAGGAATAGGGCCAGTTAGAAGTGGTTTGAATCTGACTTGAGGGCTTTCTTGTCAGTTTCTCAAGTCCTCAAAGGAGGAACCACAAGGCTCCTCCCTGTCAATGAAACTGAAGGGATTGAGGAAGTATCGGGTAATACTTCCTCCCAAGATGGATGCCTCCAGTTTCCCTCAGGAAATAAAAGAGAATTATTCCTTCCCCTTCACCCTTGCCTAATTCTTCAACACAAAGATTCTCCAGAGGGTTTGATTAGGTAACCAAGGGTTTATTAATGTTTCAGGGTTGGTCTGGAAGGAGAGAGGGGTTTGGGGTTTCTGACAACTGCTAGGGAGAAACTCAAGATGCGGGAGGATCTCAGGAATGGGTTAGACTGAGAGAGAACCTGCTCTCTCAGCCTGGGAAGATTTGGCTGCTTTTAAAGTAGAGGGTATACTAAAGGGATAGTTTGAATTCAAGGATGTCCTACTTGCCTAATGGGGAAAACTAAACCCACAAAGTCTTTTCACTAAAAACCCAAAAGCCACTCTGCCTCCCAGAGCCCCAGGAAAACAGGCAGGGAAAACAGGGAAATAATATGGAGAAGGTCAGGGAGAGGTCCAGATAAATTAGCTAGGTTCAAATTGTCCAAAGACAAGGCACAGGCCAAAGCAAACTGAAAGCCAAAATAGAGCTCTGGTTGATCCTTCCACTCTGTTCAAGTTTCAGGGACCAACTGAACTTTCTCTCAGAATTCTAAGGCTTAACTGCCAGAAGTTTTCAGTTGGCCCCCTGCAAGAGCAAAAACCTCTTGCATCTTTTGAATTACACTACCCTAAGTGAGTTCAGGATCTAATGGGGGAGACAACAGGAAAACAATTGATCACAAGAGTTTGCAATGTATTTGTTTAGGGGGTTGCTAGGTAGTTCAATGGATTGAGAGCCCAGCCTAGAGACAGGAAGTCTTGGGTTCAAATCTGAACTCAGACACTTCCTAACTCTGTGTTTTGACCCTGTGCAAGTTATTAACCCCCACTGCCTAACTCTTACCACTCTTCTGCCTTGGAACCAATGTACAATATTGATTCTAAGACTGAAGTGAGGGTTTAAAAAAACAAATATATGAAATATATACATTTAGATTGGAAATAATCACTGAGGAAAAGCACTAGAATTAAGAGGGAATCAGAAAAGGATCCTTGTAGAAGGGGAGATTTTAGCTGAGGCATGAAGGAAGCTGGGAAAGCCAGGGAGCTGAGAAGAGGGAGGATTCCAGGTATGTGGGACAGACAGATAAAAGGAACAGAATCATTAGATGGAGTGTCTTATTTGAGGAAGAGTGAAGAGGCAAGTATCACTGGATTGCAGAATATGTGGAGAAGTGTAAGATGGGAAAGGTAGACAGAGACCAGGTTATGAAGAGCTTTTAAAGTCAGAGACTTTTCTGTTTCATTCTAGAGGTAATAGGGAGCCACTGGAGTTTGTTGAGTAGGGGGAGATCAGTAGCATCATTTTGATAAAGGAGGGAAAGATGGCCTGGAATGAAAAAAGTTGAGGCAAGTAGACCAACAATTGCAATAATCCAAATGTGAGATGATAAAGGCTATCACTAAGGTGGAGAGGTAAACTATTGCCAGAGAGATTCTGTGAAAATATCAATACAAACTAAAAGGGACATCCATTTGGAAGGTAAACTGAAAAAAAATACCCTTTTATGCATCATCTATGCCTAAGTGCTTCACTTTCTAATATTTAGGGGTCAATTACAGATTTATTTGATTACCCTCTCCCTGCTAAAAGTTTTTCTCTTGCTTATAAAACTTGAATTGTCTTCAGAGTACTATCTCAATGTTTTTGTGACTTCCAGGCGTGGCATTATCTCCTTTGCCTCCGCTTCATGTTGGACTGAGTTATGATATTTCTCCCTGGCTCTACCTAGATTCAGGCCTTCCCTTCAAATCTCTATCCACAGCAGCATTAATCACACAACCAAGCTGCTCAGTGGCCAGGTTTTTGCTTATATAAAGGGACTAAAACAGCAGCAAAGAAAGGACAGGGAGAAAAGGGCAGAGGAACAGCTAGTTGGATAGAAAGCAGCCCCTGCTTGCACTACTAACTGCAGGAACAGAAACTGTCCCCTGCTAATAACTCATTATCCCTCCCTGACAAGGAGGAAAGAGGCAAAACTCTGAGGAGTTGGGCACTTATTGGGAGTTGCCTCCTTCATATGTGCAGAGATGGGGAAAGGAAGACATTGGAGGAGGGAAAGCGATTGCCTTACCGCATCAACCATCAATCTTAGTTCTGCGTCTCTTGTCCCCTTCGATCTGTCTAATACAGCAACAACCTCAGCAGGAGCAGGAGCAGAAAAAAATGCCTCTGTCTCTATAAGGAAGCAAGCACCCCGACAGCCAGGACCTGCTTACACGGCTCCAAGATGGAAAATGAACTGTCAAACTCTAAATTCCAAACTCAAACTCATTCCATTCTCTCTCTTTAAGAAATTTCCACAAAATCGTCCCAGAATATCAAGTTCAAATTCATCATCAGGGGCAGCTGGGTGGTTCAGTGGATTGAGAGCCAGGCCCAGAGGTGGGAGGCCTTGGGCTCAAATCTGGCCTCAGAAACTTCCTAGCTGTGTGATCCTGGGCAAGTCACTTAAACCCCTTTGCCTAGCCCTTACTGTTCTTTTGCTTGGAACCAAGACATAGTACTGAATCTAAGACAGAAGGTAAATGTTAAAAACTTTTTTTAAAATCAAGTAGTATACTCTGAGATAGCATCTACCTGAGTAGTTTTCATCTCCATGGCAATTAAGGAAATAAATGTATATGTGTATGTATGTGCATATAAAGCTATTTCTAGCCTTGTATAGCAGAGCATGTCCTGAAATGTACTGTGTCATTCACAAGGAAAATGTTCCCAACAAAACTGTTCACATGCAGAATGGACTGCCTTAGGGTTTAGGCAAGTCAACAAATCAAACCAAATAACATTTGTTAAGAATTTACTATGCTTCACACTGTGCTAAAGGACTGGAGGAAGTCTCCAAGTAGAGGGTAAATAAGTGTATGCCCAGTATACTATAGAGGAAATGTCTACCTGGGTGCAGGTTAGACTTGACCTGTGTTGGTAAGCCTATGACACATGTGCCAGAGGGGCTGCTTCCCCTCCCCTTCTCCATTTCACCTGGGAACATTTCTCACATCCCCCGCCCCTCTGCTCAGCAGCCAATGGGAGTGCACAGGGGGTAAGGTGTGCAGCTCATAGGCAGCAGAGCTGGAGGAGAGCTGAGTGCTCCAGCCACTCCCCTTCCCCTCTCTACAGTTGTTAAGGACATTCCTCATGTCACCCGCCCCTCTTCCCAGCAGCCCAAAGGGAGTGCTTCCCTCCTCCCCTTTCTAGGATAAGAGGGCAGCTCACAGGCAGCTTAAGGATGTAGTTTGGGCATTTGGTCTCTAAACGATTCACCATCACTACATTAGATAATCTCAAAGGCTCTTGGGGGGGCGGGTTAATGTGGCTTAGTGAATGGAAAGCTAGGTATAGAGTCAAGAGATCCTGGGGGGTGGAGGGAGTACAGCTGAGTAGTTCAGTGGATTGAGAGCCAGGCCCGAAGACAGTAGGTCCTGGATTCAAATCTGACCTCAGACACTTACTAGCTGTGTGACCCTGGGCAAGTCACTTAACCCCCATTGCCTAGCTCTTGCTGGTCTTCTACCTTAAAACCAATACACAATATTGATTCTAAGATGGAAGGTAAAGGTTTAAAAAAGAGAGAGAGAGAGATCCTGGGTTCAAATTTGGCCTCTGACACTTTCTAGCTAGTCATTTAACCCCAGACTAGTCATTTAATCCCCATTGCCTAGCCCTTACCACTTTTTTGCCTTGGAACCAAAACACAGTATTGATTCTAAGACAGAAGATATGGGGTTCTTTTTTAAGCCTCTTTAGAGCTCTAAATTCTGTCTGGGTTTCTAAGAATTAAGAAACAACTTGATGAGGATGAAAGATGAGAGTGTAAAAGCTGGCTTGATGTTCAACATAAAAAAAAAAACCCAGGATTTTGGCAACTAGTCCCATCACTTCCTGGCAAATAGAAGGAGAGGAAATGGAAGCAGTGTCAGATTTTATATTCTTGGGTTCAAAGATCACTGCAGACAGCAACTGCAGCCATGAAATTAAAAGATGCTTGCTCCTTGGAAGGAAAGCTATCACAAATCTGGACAGCATACTAAAAAGCAAAGATAGCCTTGCCAACAAAGAACTGTATAGTCAAAACTATGATTTTTCCAGTAGCAATGTATAGTTGTGAGAGTTGGACAATGAGGAAAGCTGAGTGGCACAGAATCGATGCTTTTGAATTGTGATGCTGGAGAAGAATTTTGAGAGTTCCTTGAACAGGAAGGAGATCAAATCAGTCAATACTTAAAGAAATTAATTCAAACCATTCACTGGAAGGTCAAATACTGAAGCTGAAACTTAATTACTTTGGCCACATAATAAGAAAACAGGACTCATTGGAAAAGATCCTGATATTGAGAAAGATTGAAGGCAAAAGTAGAAGGAGATGGCAGAAGATGAAATGGATAGTGTCATAGAAGACAGAAGGGCCTCGTATGCTACAGTCCACGAGGCCATAAAGAGTCAGACATGACTGAATAACAACAATAACAACCAAATTGTTTGAGAAAGTGGAATGCTGTTCATCTTTAACAGAATACCATTCTTTTCCTCCCCACATGCCATTTAAAATATTTAACCTTTCAAGACCCAGTTCAAATCCCAGCACTTTCCAGTCTGCCTTCTCTGCCTAAGGCAGATATCATTTTCTTTTAACACTTACAGTCTCTATAACTTATTATTTAATATACTATTTAATCATATTTTATCTCATATTGTTTGATATTTCTTCCAGTGTGATAAAAAAGACTATGAACTACCTGATGGCAAGGCCTATGTCTCCCTTGTTGTCTCCTCACAGAGTTGATCACCCAGAATTTGGTCACTAAATACTTATTAAATCGATCTGTTGAACCAGGGATAGGTCTAGTCCTAAAGCAAATACATACCAGCAATAAATACCAAGGCATAGGGAAACAGGGGTTTCAGTGGGGAGGAATCTTGGGATAAACAGGTAAATGAAACTGTTATGAGAGCAGGAATGGCTATCAGAAATTACAGAATACTCAGCATCCTCTTTTTTTCTTTTTAAAATCCCTTACTTTCTGTGGTAGAGTCCATACCAAGTATTAGTTCCAAGGCAGAAGAGCAGTAAAGGCTAGGCAATAAGTGACTTACACAGGGTCACACAGCTAGCTAGTGTCTGAGGTCAAATTTGAACCCAGTTCCTCCAGTCTCAGGGCCTGGTGCTATGTACACTGAGCTTCCTAGCTGCCCTTCAGCAGTCTTTTTATTCAGACCTTCTATTTCTAGCCTTTGAATGAAAAGATTGGGTAAAAACTCCAGTTCTGCCACTTCGTAACTGTGTGCCATTGAACAAATCATTTAACTTCTCTGGGCCTTAGTTGACTCCTCCATAAAATGAAGAGCTAATTTGCATGGCCTCAAAGAGTTATTTTGAGGGAAATGCCTTATAAAACTGTGCAACCTCTACCAATATGAGCTGAGATTAGAAGTATGAACACTTCACCCCATTAGGAGTTTGCTTTCTGTCACATAAAATGTTTTTCTTAGCAAATAGCTCTAACTGGGTAAGATGTAAATTGCTTTTAACTTTCATCCTGTTCTTTCTGCTTTTTTTTACTCTCTTTTCCTCCCATGGACTTTTCAACCTTGAAAAACACAAAACCACCAAAGAATCTACAAAGAACAAGTTATAAATTAAGACAAAGAAGACAAAATTCTAATTGGCCCTACATAAAGTCATGGGCTAGATACCACACAGAGCCAAGCTCTAGGACTCTGGGAACAATGTCTCAGGGAAAAAAGCACCTCCAAAGGGGATTTTCCGATGAACAAAAGAACTTGGGGTCCTGTATATCCTGTATATTTCTGGGAAATAAAGGCCAAGAAGGACAATTGATTGACTGGAGACAAGGGAAGGATTCCAGTCAGGAGCTGGACTACTTGGGAGAGGTCTAGATACCTAGGGAGAAACTTCTAAGACAAAAGGGTACTTAAGATTTGAATATCTACTAATTCTATATAAGTTGAAATCATTGGGTACTTTAAGGTTCATCATTTAGTCTAAAACAAGGTCATTCTGGGACTCTCCCAAGGTAAGTTTCCAAGGGGGGTTCCATAAAACAAAGTTGTCAGACTCTATAGTCCATCCAAACTGGACTGCTGGGATCTAGTTACCTGAACACTGACTTGAACTTTCTCACTCCTGTGTATCGCCTCACTCTGACTTGAATATGGATATGGATGAATGAGGCATTTCCTGCCAAAGAGCTTACATTCTAATAAAGGGAAGATAATGCATGGGAGGAATGCTTGCCAGAGAGAAATCAGAGACTGGAGACTGAAGTAACAAGTCATGGATTGAGATGTCCCTGCCTGGAATGGTGGTTGTTTTTTGGTTGTTATGTCCAACTCTTCATGATCCCATGGGCCATAGCATGCCAATACTGAGATGGGGTTTTTCTTGGCAAAGATTCTGGAATAGTTTTCCAGTTCTTTCTTCAGTGGATTAAGGCAAATAGAGGTTAAATGACTTGCCCAGAGACAAACAGCTAGGAAGTATATGGGGTAAGATTTGAACTCAGATCTTCCTAAGTCCAAGCCCGGTGCTCTATCCACTGAGCCGCCTCACTGCAAGGCAAGGCAAACACTTGGTTAAGTGACTTGCCCAGGGTCACCTGGCTAGTAAATGTCTGAGATCAAATTTGAACTCAGAGCTTCCTGACTCTAGGCTCTATTCACTGAATCATCTAACTGCCCTGCCAAGAACGGTAGTATTATTTTAATTACTATTTTCTGAGCGAGAGTTGGAAGGTGGTTCCCCAATGACAGGGGGGAATCCTTAGTAGTAAGGGACAGCATCCCTGAGTTGGTCAGTGAGTTTCTGACATGCAGGAATAAGAGCACTGGTGATACTGCCTCAAGGTTTCCCTGTGCTTTTCAGGATTGAAGAGGGAGGTAGGTTGAGTTCCATTCTCTGCTCTGTGATCTGCTTAATTTAATCTTTTGCTTGTTTAGGACTCATACGGATAAAAACATTTATGGCAGTTCTTTTTGTAACAGCAATGAAAGCAGAAGCTAATGGGTTGGTCATCAATTGAGTAATGGCTGTACAAATTATGGTATAGGAATGTAGTAAAATTTTATACTATGAGAAAAGACGAAAGGGTTCTTTTCAGTGAAATCTGGGAAGACTCCTATGAATTGTGGCCAAGTGAAGTGAGCAGAACAGGGAGAACAAAATATACAACAATAACACTAAAAGCAACTTTGAAAGACCTTAAAACTCAGATGAACATTATGATCAGCCATGATTCCAGAGGACCAATGATGAGCCATGCTACCCATCACTTAACAGAAAGGACTCGGAATGGACTCAGGATGAAGAATGAGACATTTTGGGCACATGGCCAATGTGGGAATTTGTTTTGCTTGGCTACGCATATTTGCTATAAAAGTTCTATTTTTCTTTCTTCCTTCCTTTCTTCCTTTCTTTCTTTCTTTCTTTCTTTCTTTCTTTCTTTCTTTCTTTCTTTCTTTCTTTCTTTCTTTCTTTCTTTCTTTCTTTCTTTCTTTCTTTCTCTTTTTGATGGTGGATGGTTACAGGGAGAGAAAGATTTATTTTTGTTCATTGAAAAAATTTTATTTTAAAAGCCCAGAAAAATATTTTTTGCTTTTCCTTTTCCCTGATGGAGAACTGGTAGAAGGGAAAAGACAGCCTCTCTTCTCCCGCCTCCTCTTCCTTCTCTTGCAGCTGCCAACTGTGGCTGCTTTTAAAACTGCTATTTCTATAAACAGTATTGTGTTTAAGTGTTTTCTCAGCATGCATGTGATAATGTATTAAAATCTGGATGGCTATTTGAATCCATGCCAGTTCTGCTTACTTGAATGCTAGCAGTTAAGATTGGGAGGGGAGGAAGGACAAATCCTGGAAGAGAAGCAGATTTCAAGTATTGAGGTTTTATATTCACATGTGGTTTGTCAATGTAAACTGACTGAGGGTTGCAGACAACTATTTAGTGAAGAATACAGGACATTAGAGGGAGAAAAAGCCTACTATTTGAGTCTAGAATCCTCCAGGCATACCAGAAGATTCAACAAAACAAAACTAAAACCCAGGCTATAAGCTTGAAGTTTAGGTAAACTTACTTTCCATTTCAAACCACTAGAAACCTTTCTTGGCAGAGGGTTTTGTAAAGGAAAACCATCCACCTGAGGGATGAAGGAGCCTCTTGACTCAATAGTTGACTGACAGCTCAGCCTGCCCAGCACGATGGTGCCACCATCTGCTAATATGTATTATAGCTATCATACTTGTGTCTACTATATCCTCTCACTAAACTATATACTCCATCACATAAGCAGGGATCTTAGCTAGATTTTTGTTCTCTCTTAAGGTTTAACACAGCAACTCTCTACACAAAGTAAACACTGAAACTGAGCAAATGTTTTCTGAGTTGAGCTAAATGCAAATTTTTAGAGACATTAGGATAGAAATTAGAGAGAAGTTTTTGCCTTAAAAAAAAAAGAGTAAAATCAATTTCTCTTCCCTTTGCCTTCCTAGCCCTACATGGATCTGCTTTTGGAAATGGTTGCCAAGCGCCTATCTTGTTTTATCAGACTGGCCCCTCAGCTCAAAATGCAGATGGAATCTTTTTTTTTTTTTTTTTTTTTTTTTTACTTCATTTAACATTTATTAATAATCATTTTTAACATGGTTACATGATTCATGCTCCTATTTTCCCCTTCACCCCCCGCACTCCCCCCACCCATGGCCGACGCACTTTTCCACTGGTTTTGTCATGTGTCCTTAATCAAGACCAATTTCCCAATTGTTGGTGGTTGCATTGGTGTGGTAGTTTCGAGTCCACACCCTCAATCATGTCCGCCCCGACCCATGCGTTCAAGCAGTTGCTTTTCTTATATGTTTCCTCTCCTGCAGTCCTTCCTCTGAATGTGGGTAGC